>NC_083344.1:22216379-22456230 GCF_019175385.1 Lycium barbarum | reverse complement strand
TAATATAATTCAACAACAAAAACATTAAATATAACTTGCTCATTATTCCTCAATAATTCAACACATATACATGGTTACATATGCCATATACACGGCCACATACACCATGCACACACACGGCTCCAACATGTACACACCACTACAATCTCTCCAAACTCATTCAACTTCCATTTTCCACATATCATTCACAACAATAACAACCAAATACTAAACAAAATAATCAACACATGATTCCTACACACACACATGCATACACGGCCACACCATGGTTTTATTCCTCCATGAATTTCATCCACTTTTTACACACTACAACATGCACAACATTCATAACATAAAAAATGAAGTAAATTCTTACCTTCTTCCTTAATTCTTCAGTTGGCTAGAATTTGCAACCATATGAATATAGGTTTTCTTGCTCCACCAATCACCCCACTTTTCTTAGGATCCTTCAAGGGATTGTTTGGCTAGAAAAGGAAGATTTTTGGATGAAAAATTTCCAAGGTTCTTGTGGGCATAGGGGTGGCCGAATGGCCCTTCAAATTTTCTCCTTGTTCTCTTATTCTTGCTTGTCTTGAAATTTCTAGAAAATTGTGGAATAAGATGACTTAGTCATCTTTTAAATGGATGAAGTTAAAATACCATGTGGGCTTAAGCCCACCAAGAGGTGGACGGCCAACAAGGCCCAACCCTAGCCCACTTTTTTTTTTTTTTTTGAGTTCTAGAATTCATGAAAAATTATTTTCCGAATTCGAAATTTGCCCTTCGTCTTCCTCCATATTTCCACGAGTCATATTGCGAGTTTCTCTTTTATGCCCTTGACCTTTCCTAATACTCCTACTTCAAAATTTTTATAAACAACTTGTACACCAAACAAGATCAAAATTATAATCTTGCTCTTAATCTCCCGCAATTACCTTAAATTATCCGAATGCGAAAAATGCGGGATATAACATCCTCCCCCCCTTTAGAACATTCGTCCTCGAATGTTAAACTAGCCTCATAGTGTATTGTAATACTTCGGGGAGGTCTCCTCTGTAGATACCTCATGTCACTTAGCAGATCCATCTTAGGAGCTTAGGTTGCCTTTTGCGATCTTTATGGATGTAATCCCTTCTTCGTGGCGTCCGTCGCGTCTATCCCCTCACTAGACATGTTCGCATACATCGCCACACCGGGGATTTCTTGCCTTAAATAGTGTGGACTCAATATCGGTCTCACCCTGCGACATCTGTACCCTTTTCCTTCATCCTCAAATCTTTCTGTTGTCATGGCTTCCCCTTTTCCGTTAGTTTAGCCCGTCTCGGCCTATATGACTCATACGGGGTTTCTAACCACTCTCCACGCCCCAATTTACTCTGGGCTACCTACCTTTACGCTCGTCTCTTGTTTCCACATTTATGAAATTTTCGGCATATTTCCCAGGGGGTCACCCATCCTGAGATTGCTCTCACCCTAGCACGCTTAACCTTGAAACTCTGGTGCAATTTAATACCTGAACTCCGATATAATCATATCGACTGCCCCGCACGACCTTTGTCACATTATTTAAGGTAAGTCGGGGTCCTAACAACCTCCAAAACGCCCTCACGGCGGGTCCCGCTCTTATATTCACTTTCCTGACCATACGATTGCCATATTGCCTCTGCTTAAATCTTCGCTATTTACTCCTATCCATACATAGAACTATCTTTTACCGGGGTTTCTAAATTCACACTGGTGGCGGGGATATCTCAGTCGCCATTACTTATAATCGCTAAATCTTTGACCCCTTTTTGAATTCCTACCTGCCGTTATTAATTAGTATTCCTGCAGAGGTTACGTATACATAGAAAGTTTTAAAGAAAATCTCATGTACCTGTAGCAGATCAATCTCGAGCCTGGCCCGGGGAGCTACCATGTGAAGTATGTTCTTCATTCTCGTCTGTCTGCTCATCGCTCGCTCGACCCTCGTCATTCTCGCGTCCGAATCCGAAGAGAATAGCGGTGATTCCTGGTTCTCTGATGGCTGGAACAAGGGACAGGAGAATCCGTAGCACTCTCCGAGGTGGCCGGACTGGCACGGTCCTCCATCTCGGGGGTAACTGGCGTGCCCCCGGAAGCCTCCTCATCCGTCGTCCCAGAAGAGTGCTCTGACGGGTCTGTGCCATGACTATCCTCCTCCCTGGAGGTAAGAAGCTCTGGGGGAGTCATCGTCGAATCCTATGAGGGATCTGTATCATAGCCAATGTCTGTGGAGTCCCCTGCCCTAGGGGTCAGAATCTCGAGAGGAATTGTCGCTGGGTCCTCCGACGGATCCGTATCATAGCTGTCCTCCGCGGGATCCTCCGCTCTGGGAGTCAGAAAATCTGGAGGAGTTGTGGCTGGGTCCTCTGACGGGTCTGACTCAATCGAATAGCCGAGGCTCCCCCTAGTCGGCTCTGGAGATACTCTAGGGGCCTTACTGGTGCCCCCATCATCTGAAGCTGATCTCTTCATCGACAGTACTGAAACCATAGCATAGGATTAGGAAAGGAATATGGAAACCTGATAGCATAGCTCTATCGCACGATCTTAGGACACAAAGAAGGTCATATTTCCTAAATGCCCTGTAGCCTCTTGTTTATAAGTGTGGCGCGCTACACACCCATAAACAAGACTCTACTGGACACGGCTCGTAGACAAACCCCTAGGACCGAACTGCTCTGATACCACTTCTGTCACGACCCGACTAGGGGCCGTGACGAGTACCCGATACTTGTACCGAGCACCCTTTATTCATCTTGGGACCCTTAGCTCTTAGCAAGCCGTATAAACAGTACCATGTTTTTTTTTGAACATCAACGAACATTAACATTAGCAGCGTTATTATGAACATAAACTAGTAAACTTCGTTATCACTTTATACAACAACCTTAACATGCTAAAACACCATATATCTAATTGTACCTGACTGACTGTACATATCTGTCTACGAGCCTCTAGACATAGTATACCTATACATAGAGAGACCCGGGTGCAGCCGTGCCCGAATATACATACACAAAATAGTACCGCAGAAGCGAGGCTCCGGAACAACTGGAGCGCTGTGAAGTGCGGCTGGTAGAGCTTCTAGGAACCAAGTTCACCTGTCTACTGACCTGCGCGGCATGAAACGCAGCGTCCACAAGAAGGGACGTCAGTACGAATAGTGTACCGAGTATGTAAGGCATGGAAGATAATACAAGCAGTAACATAGAGTATGATTAATAATATCATGGAGTCATAGGACATATAATGAGGCGAGAAGTAACCTGTACATAGGAAGGCCCCTTTTTGGGCGGCCATCATGCATGGTTTGTCTTTCCCTTTTAAGAACGTTCCCCCTCCATGAACGTAGAAAATAAAACTCATATCATGTCGTATCCTATCGTATCATGTCCTATCGTACCCTACCGTAACTTGTTGTGGCATGTCCGGTCGTGTCCTGTCGTGTCTTATCATGGCATATTGTATCGTGTTATATCATGTCAATGTCATAACATAGTGTGTCCTAGGGTATCATGTCATAGTATACCTTGTCATATCATAGCATAGCTTATCATATCATAGCATAGCTTATCTCATAATATAACTTGTCATATCATAGCATAGCTTATTGTCACACCCTCATCTTGATAGGGCATGACGGGCACTCGACTCTCATCAGAGTCGACCGAACCCTTAGACATTCTCTCTGTTAAAACCTGTCATTTCAAAAACTTTTAAAAACATGAAACTCTTCCAAATAGAGGTCAGTACCTTTATACAGATTATGAAAAACTTCAATCAATAAGTACTTTAGACCAATCTAAATCATCAAAAAAAAAAATACATACTCTTTTAAAATCCATAAATGACTCAACTGATATCACTTTGTCGACATCTCGACAAACATACCACAGGACACTGTCTGCAGAAGTCTCTAAGGAGTAAACTGAACACTATGAGTCAGGACAGGGCCCTGACATACCCGTAATCATACGTATCTATACATGACTCAGCACAGCTCCCGAATGAGGTCGAACTTGCCAATCCCAGCTGACGTCCAAACATCCTAGCTATATACTTAACCTGCCAAACAATCTGGGGCTGCGGGCATGAACGCAGCGTCCCCAGGCAAAAGGACGTCAGCACGGACAATGTACTGAGTCTGTAAGGTGGTACCAAATCATAATCATAATTTGATTTAGGAGAGAAGAAATTACAATCTAACTCAATACCTGCAGCCTTCGCTGGAAGAAACATAAACATATACACGAAGTCTCCAAAACAATCTTTAAGTAAATAATGCAATCTAGCACACATTCTTTAAGTAATTAATGCAATCTAACACACATGCCGCTTCCGACATATTAATAAAATGGTCCCTTTGGACAGCCGCTTCCGGCTAGTATCACAATAGTCCCTTCGGACGGCCGCTTCCGGCATAGTAATGATAGCCTCTTCGGGCAGCCGCTTCCGGCTTAATAATAATGATGGCCCTTTCGGGCAACCGCTTTCGGCTTAATAATAGTGGTGGCCCCTTCGGGCAGCCGCTTCCGGCTCAATAATAATAATGGTGGCCCATTCGGGCAGCCGCTTCCGGCTCAATAATAATAATGGTGGCCCCTTCGGGCAGCCGCTTCCCCTATATATTCGCCTATCCCGAATTTCCAATTACTCTCCTGTTGACACAGAAATACCAACAACAATATATATGCACAACCATATCTTCAATTCTTTTTAATTCAACAAGAACAACAACATATCAAAACAGCCCCCAACTATAACATAAAGATGCCCGAAATTCTACCGAACACCTACAATACACCAAGCAGCCCACATACACTACTTATACATTATTTCATGCAATCTTTTCAGCAAATTTAATGAAATACTACAGCAGCTACACCACAACTACATCATCTATCCATATGCAAGTAAACCACATTATTATCATTATAATCCCTACAACAACCCACAACAAATTTAACTCCAACTCTAACCATTAAATTCCTTCATTCTCATCACATAATCCATGATAACAACAACAATAATCATATGAACATAATCATACCCTCAATCCTTTCAATTCAGCAAGGATAACAACATGTCCATAAAACAACACAACTTTAAATTTAACCATTTAATTCCTCTATAATGCTACTAAAATCAATTCATCATTATTACTCAAAACACCCCCCTTACACGGCTCAATTTATAATTCAACATCAACATACATAACCTTTTACTTTTAACACATAATTCACAACAATAATAACAACAACCACAATCAAACCAATTTCTAACTTAAACAACTTCAATTCTGTCCATTTCAACACCAACACTTAATCATGCAATTTTCTTACTTCCAATTCCACTTCATACAATTTTAATCTTTCCATTACCACACCATTAATCCAACTATACCATAAAGTGAGAGGATCTTACCTTAATTTAATCGGAGCAAATTCTACATTCGCTTGCACCAATTGCACCGCCTCTTCTTTCTTCAATTTAAACCCTAACTTGCTGCTTCCTTGGGACATTTAAATCACCTTGGAGATTTAATCAATTTTTTTTTTTTAACAAGGCTGGCCGTGAACAGTGACGGCCGTGAATAGTGCGCCGCCGTGAATAGTGGCGCCGTGAACAGTGGCGCCACCGTGAACAGTGGCGGTGTGAACAGTGCAGTCGTGACCTTCTCTCTCTCTTTAGGTTTGAGAGCTCCTCTCTCTATCACTAAGTTTTCTATATTGTGAAGATGATGAAATGAATTCATTAGTCATCCACTTTGATATTTATATGATGCCTTAGGGAGTGACAAGTGTCCCACTCAAGGCTAGAGTCAATAAAATTTTGCCATGTCATGGATGTGGCCCACACGACCACTAGTGCAATATTTAGTGAATAATTAATTCTTAATCCCCACTTAATAATCTAATCATGGTTAATTAATCCCTAATCTCCATTAATATTTATACACTAAGTAAAATTTATAAACAATTTATGTAATAATTAAACTTGAAAATTAAAGGTTTCTATTTCTTGTCCGAAAAACAATTTTGGCTTTACCTTGAGTCGGTTTGCTTGCGAATAATTCGACGTATAAATACACGGGGTATGACACTTATCATATCATAGCATGGTCTCTCATATCATAGCATGGTTTATCATATCATGTCCTGTCGTGGCATATCATAGCATATCATGTCATAGCATAGCGTATCATGGAATATCATGTCATAGCACAGCGTATCATAGCATATCATATCGTAGCATAGCATGTCATAGCATATCGTATCATAGCATGCCTGGTCATGACATGGTTGGTCATATCCTAGCGCCGAGCAATGTCGGCTCACCCACATAGCGCCGATATACACCAGCTCACCCATATATCCCGCGTCCGGGTACCCCGCGTCCGGGATGATAAGCCAGCTGATCAGGTGGCAATGAAACATATTTCCCTTCCCATTCCCCCATGTATCCCTTCCCCCCAGCCCAGGTTCATATACATAGCTTGCATATATGTACTTCGTATGCATATACACATCTTATATACATATACATATTTTTGTATTCATATACATAGCTTGTATACATATACATGTCTTATATACATTTACATATCTTATATGCATATACAAGTTTTATAGACATATACATATCTTATACACATATACATGTTTTATATAAATATTCATATCTTATATACATATACATGTTTTATATACATATATATACATACCTTATACACATATACATATTTTGTATATATATATATATATCATATAAGCACACAAGGGAGCCCAAGGAAAAATCATGTAGCCATCGGAGTGACGTAAGGTCGGTGACCTCCGATTACATTGTGGAATACTCGTGCTCGCTTTTGTCTCACCTCGAAGGGACAAATATTTTAAGGTGAGACGGTCAATGGAGAATAGTATTAAAGTAAACGTAGAATGAAATCGTGGGCGTCACAGATGACAGTTCATAGGCTTGGGAGTCTTTAGAAAGTAAAGTCATAGCTAGGGGATATAAATAAGATTCAAGAATTAGTTTATTACCTTCATATTCACATAGAATACTTTTCTTAGGAAGCTTAGTCATAGAATCGTTCCGGTAGTACTTATCGTAGGCATATCCTCTCGTCTAGCATCATTGTTATCATTATCATCATGGAAGTCTCCTTGTTGGAGTATTTATAGTACTTATCATTTGGTAACGAAATCAGAATCAAAGGATTCCCTTGGGTTCAACTTCTAGTAAGTCCAACAAGACTATAAGGAAAATCCGAGAGTAATGGGCCCACCTCGGGCCGGATGAGGTAGCGTATACTATTTGCATATGTTACATGTCATAGCGTTACTTGTGAGGGTTCTAGGGTAATCGGGTCCCATTTGTGCAAGTTCTAGGGGTTTAGGAGGTCTTTCCATTATTTTGCACTTTCTAGTTCAATTCTATTGAACAAAAAGGAGAAAACTTTATGTGCGGATTCCGGGGAACAGAGTTGCCCCCGAGGCTCGTACCCAACTTATTATATCTAAGACATGCCATAGAAAGAAGGGTGAAGCCTTACATACCTCTTTCCGCTCCTTTTGCTACTCCGAATTCACGTTGCAATTTCGTCAAAATCTGTAAATTGGTCATATTTACCAAAACTCTTATTAGGATAATTAGAGTTGAAATCTTAAGGTAACACTTTGCTACCGAAATTTCGGCAGCACTTCCTCTGTAAATATACCATCCTCAACATTCAACATAGCCAAATTCTCATCAATCACAACCCGGGAATTCAAACCCGGCCAAACTATTAATATAATTCAACAACTAAAACATTAAATATAACTTGCTCATTATTCCTCAATAATTCAACACATATACATGGTTACATATGCCATATACACGGCCACATACACCATGCACACACACGGCTCCAACATGTACACACCACTACAATCTCTCCAAACTCATTCAACTTCCATTTTCCACATATCATTCACAACAATAACAACCAAATACTAAACAAAATAATCAACACATGATTCCTACACACACACATGCATACACGGCCACACCATGGTTTTATTCCTCCATGAATTTCATCCACTTTTTACACACTACAACATGCACAACATTCATAACATAAAAAATGAAGTAAATTCTTACCTTCTTCCTTAATTCTTCAGTTGGCTAGAATTTGCAACCATATGAATATAGGTTTTCTTGCTCCACCAATCACCCCACTTTTCTTAGGATCCTTCAAGGGATTGTTTGGCTAGAAAAGGAAGATTTTTGGATGAAAAATTTCCAAGGTTCTTGTGGGCATAGGGGTGGCCGAATGGCCCTTCAAATTTTCTCCTTGTTCTCTTATTCTTGCTTGTCTTGAAATTTCTAGAAAATTGTGGAATAAGATGACTTAGTCATCTTTTAAATGGATGAAGTTAAAATACCATGTGGGCTTAAGCCCACCAAGAGGTGGACGGCCAACATGGCCCAACCCTAGCCCACTTTTTTTTTTTTTTTTTGAGTTCTAGAATTCATGAAAAATTATTTTCCGAATTCGAAATTTGCCCTTCGTCTTCCTCCATATTTCCACGAGTCATATTGCGAGTTTCTCTTTTATGCCCTTGACCTTTCCTAATACTCCTACTTCAAAATTTTTATAAACAACTTGTACACCAAACAAGATCAAAATTATAATCTTGCTCTTAATCTCCCGCAATTACCTTAAATTATCCGAATGCGAAAAATGCGGGATATAACATCCTCCCCCCCTTTAGAACATTCGTCCTCGAATGTTAAACTAGCCTCATAGTGTATTGTAATACTTCGGGGAGGTCTCCTCTGTAGATACCTCATGTCACTTAGCAGATCCATCTTAGGAGCTTAGGTTGCCTTTTGCGATCTTTATGGATGTAATCCCTTCTTCGTGGCGTCCGTCGCGTCTATCCCCTCACTAGACATGTTCGCATACATCGCCACACCGGGGATTTCTTGCCTTAAATAGTGTGGACTCAATATCGGTCTCACCCTGCGACATCTGTACCCTTTTCCTTCATCCTCAAATCTTTCTGTTGTCATGGCTTCCCCTTTTCCGTTAATTTAGCCCGTCTCGGCCTATATGACTCATACGGGGTTTCTACACACACACATGCATATGGTGTTTTAATCAGAAGGGAATGACGTTTGACGACCCTAAGTAAGATTTCAAAGGCAATGGGAATAAGGGATAAGGTTATGCTCCACAATGACTTATTATAGGTTCTAAAGACTTGAAAGTCGCAGATTTGCACTTTGGCCCAGTCGACCGTAAAGTGAAATACGGACCATAAAGTGGTATACGGACCGTAAACCACCATGTCGTATTTCAACTCACAAAACTTCAACTTTCTGTCAAATGTTTAAATGGTTAAATATGACTTGAAATACGGACCCGTAAATTGAAATACGGCCCGTAAACTGCGATCGTAAATCACCATGATCCTCAGCATACCTTTCTGGTTTTGATATGCTTAAAGACGACCATGATATATGGCCCGTAAATAGGGATACGGACCATAAACTGGGTTTACGAGCACTGTGCACTTCAGTCACTGTTCATTCCGGATTAGATTTTAAGTTATTAAAAGGAGACCTAAGCTCATTCAATTCGTTTCATTTCCACGATATTTCTCTCTAGAAACCTCTAGAATGCTCTCAATTCTTCATCATAAGAAAACCAAAGGAAATTCATGATCAATAACACCTAATCCATGAAATGAAGTGTATGAAACCTAGCTAAAGTTCATTTCTCTCAAGAAAACCCAAAGGAAGTGAAGTAGGGTTTTGATGCTAGAGGACTGATTCCATTCAAAGCTTGTTCAACCATCATCTAAGGTATGTTTCTTGACTGAACCATGTTGTTTAAGGTATTGGAAGGTTAAGATACTTGAATTGTAGAAAGACATAGGAAATGGGTCATTCATGGGTGAATAGTGTCATGGTTGGATAGTAGTTAGGTTTAATTGTGAATGTAGTTGTGAGCGTGTGGGAGTTGATACAGAATATGGGAAAGTAGTATAAGCCAAGGAAGTGCCACCCAATTTTCCCTAGAAATAGTAGCGCGTTCTTATAGTCGATTAACTAACGCAAATGCGAATTCTCTTTTGAAGGTAGAAATGTGATATCGAAGGAGAACAAGCGAACGATAGCTTAGTTAAACGTCAAAGGTATGTGAGGCTAGTCCCTTCTTTCTAATGGCATGAATCTTCTCGCATGATTTTCCTCCCTCTTCATGATTTCCTATATTCTGGAAAGCTAAAAGCCTATATCTATGAATGGCTATATAAGATAAGAGATATGATATGATGATCCTAAAATGGCATGATGTTATTTATTGCTCACACGCACCTTATACGTTAGTTCCTTCAAGGTGAGGCAGGATGTCGATAATTGCTCCATAATGAAATCGGGGGAAATCACGACCTTACGTCACCCCGATAAAGTAAAGTTGTTCATATACCTTATGCATGTATTATGATAAGTATGTTACGATAAGCATATTATGATGAGTATGTATGATGATGATATAACACCGCACCTAGTTGGCCGGCAAGTCACCGCTAAGGCGGGCAGCTATACGATACAACATGGCCAAATGGCATGGGCAGACACCACTAATGGGCGGCATGAGATGATACCCCGGACGCGAGAGGCCTAGACGCATCCTAATGTTATGATTATCAAACCGATCCGAGATGGACGGGCAGCTTATACGTTATTACATCGTACCTATATGGGTGGGCAGCTTATATATTTTTGCACACATGACCTGATGATGACTATGAGTAAGCCAGCATGCATTATTTCATTTACACTGGATAGTCAGATACAATTATTCCATATTGATAATTCTTGTATATCATTGCCTTATTTCCTTATTTATGCCTCTCATACTCAGTACAATATTCGTACTGACTTCCGCTTTCTTTGGACGCTGTGATCATGCCCACAGGTAGACAGGGAGGAGAGCTCGACCCAGACCAGCAGTAGCTGTGAGCTGATTGAAAGCACTCCTTTGTTCGGAGGTGCTTATGACGATTCTTTTGTGTATATTCATGTATATGTATTTTTGGGCATGACAGGTTTTGTCCCGTCCGTATGTGTAGCACTCCAGTAGAGGCTCCTAGATGCGCAGTGTGGGTTAGATGGTCTCATGAGATCCTATTATATGTATATATATGATTTTGATGGCCGAGAGGCATATGTATATAAAAGTATTTATGTTTCCATATAAAATATGATTTTCCTACAATTTGAGTATAAATTTGATAAAATAGCATTAAATGAGTAAGATGAGTAGTAGAACGAGTGGTTTTGGGTGGCTAGCCGAGGGTACCCGTCACGGCCCCTAGCTGGGTCGTGACAGGTACGGTGTGATCATCATTCGCTTGCATTCGGGCCTCCCGCATCCAGGGTGAACATCTCATGCCGCCCACTAGTGGTGTCTGCCCATGCTATCTAGACATGGTGTAATCATCCTCATAGCTGCCCACAATGCCTGTCATTGTGGTAACTGCCCAGCCAACTAGGCACGGTGTAATCATATATATACATATCATAAAACATGCATGAGAGCCCAAATGAAAGCTATAACTCTATCGGAGTGACATAAGATCGGTAACCTCCGATTATATTATAGCACAATCATGATCGCCATGTCTCACCTTAAAGGAACTAGTATTATGAAGTGAGACTATCAACAATGAGTAATATCGAGAAAATCACGCAATAAGATCATTAGTCTCATCATAGCATCATTTCGTAAGCTTTCGAATCTCTATGAATAAAATCATCATAATCATCATCATTAACATAGAACATATCTCATCTCTTTCTCATAGGAAGCTCTTAGAAATCTTTGGCCTTCAACTTTTGGATATGAGAAAGTCATGGAAATATATAGGAATCCTAATGTAGGAGTCATGCCTTTGAAAGAAAGGGACGATCCTTACATACCTTTATGTCGCTCTAACTGTGTCGACTAAGTGCTCCCCTCCAATACTCACAACTCTACATTCAAGAGGATTCTGTTACACCCCAAAACATTTCGTGTTACCAAGACTGTAGACGGCTTAGTATAAGCTCAAGGGAGAGCAAAGTTATACAAGGATCACGGATGAACATTATATGATCTGAGTATAAGAATATACATATGATGTTTGAAGACCGTATGGAGTAAATCAGTTAACACGTTACTTTATGAATAGCCGTCGTAACCGTAAGTTAAGGTGGGGCCCACATGTCGAGGTTTTATAAAGGACATATAAAAAGTGATATGAGTAGTACGTGGAAATTTGAGCAATTCTTAAGAGACCCTCAAGCCAAATATGTGCATAAACCCTCCAAAAGGATGATTTAAGGATACGTTTTCGGATGATTTAAATTGGAGGGGCCAAAACGCTATTATAAGTTTGGAATTTGAAAACACACCAAAAATGAAAGATGTAGATCATTGAAATATCTTTCCAACCATAGGTCTTTGGCCCTTACACGATATATGGATAAAGAATTATGGCTATTTCATAATAAAGACTCCAAGCTGCCAAATGGCTTCTGCGGGTATCACTTTAGAAGGTTAGTGGAACCGACCTATGAGGGGTATAAATACCCGCATTACCTCAATTTTTTCATCACTTTACATTCTCAATAGTACTAAAAACTTCTCAACACAACGCCCAAACATTTATAGCCCATTAAATCAAGAATTTAACAAGATTACACCAAACTAGTCCATGAAAGATGATTGCTCTTGCTTCTACTTGATGTTGTGGTAAGTTTGGTCTTGAAGAAAGTTGGTGTGGTTGAATTTATTCAAGTATAAGGTATGTTCTTCATCCTATCTCTTAGGTTGACTTGATTTGAATGTTTAGCATGTCTTAAAAGTGAAAACAGTTATGGAGGAAAAGTCATAAAGTGTCGTGTTGTAGTTGTTGTGTTTATGGACTGCTTTGAGCATGTTGTGGCCGTGCAGCTGGGCTGATTTACATGTATAGAGATGGTATCTAATGTTGTTGGTGTGTTGATGAGATTATGCTCCTTGATTGGGAAGAAAGGAAGTGTATATTGTTGTTGTATATTGGAAAACATCGTGTGGGATTTTTTATGGAATATATTGGTATTGATAATATTGTTGTTGATGTTGGTATTGTTATTATTGTTTATGTTGGTTGCTGGATTGTGATTTCGGGCTAGGCATATAAACAGGGGGTGACGCTGTGGCCTATGATGTGATGTTTATATATATAAGGCACAGTTGACAGGGGGTGACGCTGTGGCCTATGATTTGATGTTTATATATATAAGGCACAGTTGATAGAGGTGACGCTGTGGCTTATGTTGTGATCTTTTTAGGGGTAACAATGTGGCATTTTTATAGATATATGTGTTTTGTTGATATAGCCATAATGATTTATTTATCTTTGCACATTCATTGAAATGTCTCAGATGTCTTCCATGATTTTATGTACATATTGATTTAAAAAGGTTAAAGTTGCATGTATGGTATCCACCATAAGAGGCAATCAAATGTACAGGTTATCTTTATCCCCTATTATGTTCTGTATTTCTTATTATGTTGTTATTCATGCCTTACATACTCAGTACACTGTTCGTACTGACGTCCCTTCTTGTGGACGCTGCGTTTCATACCACGTAGGTGTATACAGATGAGTAGAAAACACTGGATATAGGATGTTCCCAAGCTATCAGCTGGATTGGTGAGCTCCATTTCAGTTCTGAGTATTGCCGAGTCAGAGTACTTATGTTATGGTATCTCGTGTACGTTAGAGACTTTTGGAGACAGTGTCCTGTGGATAGTGCGTCGAGATGTCGACAGTTGTGTAAAGCGACCATATAGGTCAATCGGTTTTTATGCTTTATTTTTTTAAAGATTTTATTGTGACTAAAGATTTTCTTTGAATTAACGATAAGGGCGAAGTCCCAGATTTGGCAAAACAGTTTTATTGAAAAGTTTTTTTTTACCTAACGGAAGCGTCATTTCGTAGATTAATGGTTCACAAAGAGTTGTGACTCCTGGATGGAATAGTAGTATGGTACTCTACCGAGTAGGGTCTTGGGTGTCAGTCACGACCCTTCGTTTGGGTCGTGACATAAGTGGTATCATAGCTGTTCGTCCTAGGGGTTGTCTGCAAAGTCGTGTCCAGTAGAGTCTTGTTTATGGTGTGTTGCACGCCACATTTATAAATAGGAGGCTACAGGGTATTTAGGATGGTTACCCTTCTTTCATATCAAAGATCGTGCGATGAGAGCCAAGTCATAGGAAGTGAAATTCCTTGCACTAACCCTTGATTTCAGTGGAAGAATGGTCCCGACAAAGGGACTGAATGATGATATTGGGATTGTAGGGATAAAATAAGTTGAAGGAATCAGTACAGAGATAAGTATTGGTAAAACGGATTATGATTCAGATATGGTAAGAATGTTGCAAGTATGATTGAAATGTAAAGCTAATGAATGGAAGAGAAAGTGACTAGGAAAGTACAAAAGGACGATCGATAAAGGTTCCAGTATATTCCGAGGTGTGACGCAAGAGGTAAGTTTCGCCATCTTTGCATTTCTGTTCGATATTGAGAGCCCTGTATGGCTAAGGGGTGATAAGTATGTATATATTTTGTCACACCCCACCCTAGGTAAGGTGTGATTGGCACCCCGCACCTTACAGGGACCGAGCGATCCAACTTATAACTTACATCCTTCGCGTCTCAAATGGAAACAATAAGATCAAGAGGCTAAATATGAACATAATATCATGAACAAGCAAATGTACAATAGACCCATGATGCCGACATTACTATTGTCACACTATGACAAAATTGTACGCAGGAACTGTCTGCAAAGCCTCTATGAACATGACCGAAGTATTAAGTCGGGACAGGGCCCCCGACATACCCTCTTGTCACAAAAAAAAAACATGTACAACTCAGAGTTGGCAATGCTCCAGGAAGAAGTGGAGCTCACCAATCAAAACTGGTACCTGAAGGCAGCCTACAATGAAAGATTTGCGTCTCGTCTATCTACACCTGCGGGCATGAACGTAGCATCCACAAGAAGGGACGTCAGTACGAGCAATGTACTAAGTATGTAAGGCATGAATAGTAGTAGCATAATATCAGAATGGAGATAACATAAGATAAAGAAAGAAATTATACCTCGTACTCTTCTTAAGATCTCTATCATGTAAACTACTGGTCTATAGAAAAAACATTTCATACACATCCATACATAATATACACACACTTGCATTCACATACATTTACTATACATACTTCTGTCATATCCGTACACGGCCCTTTCGGGACTCGATGTTATCTTGCCCGGCCATAGAGGCGCTGTGTTATCGTGCCCGAACATTAAGGCACGGTAATATATATAGCATCTTGCCCGACCATTAAGGCACGATGTTATCTTGCCTGGCCATATAGGCGCAATATTATCTTGCTCGGCCATATAGGCATGGTGTTATCTTACCCGACCATGTAGGCATGGTATTATCTTGCCCGGCCATGTAGGCACGGTATCATCTTGCCCGGCCATGTAGACACGGTATCATCTTGCCCGGCCATGTAGGCACGGTATCATCTTGCCCGGCCATGGAATCATAACGTAGGAATCATGCCTTTTGAAAGAAAGGGACTAGCCTTAACATACCTTTTTGGTCGCCTTAACTTTAACTACTCAACGCTTGTCCTCCCAGGCTCGTAAATCTATATTCAAGAAAATTTATACTATTGTTAAACTCACCTTTATACGCTTGTCTTAGTCTTTCAAATAAATCTTTCTAGAATCTGCTGAAATTTCGGCAGCATCTCCCCTATATTACTTACCTCCTCTAAATACCAAAACAACTCCCAAACAATACCAACAACATCAAAAACCATATCAATAACAATATATTCCATAAAACATCCCACATGATGTCTCTCCAATATTCAAACCAACCATAACAACATCCATTATACCATAATCACAGAATTATATTCAACTCTTTATGATTTTCTCCTATGATTCTTTCCTTTCCAAGAATTGCTAAACCTTTATATCATCCTAATCATGTAAATATAGCAAGAGCATACCTTATAGTAGAAGAACTTCACTTTATTCACCCTTTTCAAGATCAAGTTCAACACCACCATAGGATGAAACAAGAACAATTATCTTCCATAAATTTTCCTTGAGGTTTTGATGTCTCTTGATGATATGGAAATGTTTTGGAAGATTATGGAAGGTTAGGAAGGATTAGGGAGAATTATGGAGTGTTATAGAAGATGATGGAATGTTATGGAGAGTTATATAACTCTCAAGAAGTATGAGGGGTGAGAAAATGATGAAAAATAATGGGTTAGAGGGGTATTTATAAATGTGGTTCAGGTCGGGTACTGTAGCACCCCGGTTACTGTTGCAGTAGTGTAGCACACGTTTCTGCTCTGTCAGCCGAAATTGTAATGTCCATAATTCTCTACTCCGATGTCCTATCGATGAGAAGTTTATAGCGTTGGAAACTAGACTCTACGAACTTTATTTTAGGATTTTGAAACACCTTAAACTCTCAATATACTAGGAGATATATCCCTCCAAAGTTGACCCAAAATTCTGTCAACTTTTCCAATTTTTCGAAATATATTTTCTTCGATTTGCTTGGTCCTGGAGTTTCCCATAGCTTATTATATGAACGTAAACCATCATGACCATAGGATTACTTCGTATAATATCATATAACCTTGAAGGGAACTCCTGTATCCATACTTACAAAGTCCAACACTTATAAAGTTTTACGTACGAAACTACGGGGTGTAACATTCTCCCCCCCCCCCCTTCAAAAACAATCATCCTCGAATGTTAAAGTAGAGTTCGATCTGAGTTAAATGTCCATGTTATTACCTACATTCACTGGTAATTACTTTGTTCATTTGCTCAATTAAAACGGAAACTTATTAGAATTACGCAGGTTATCTTTCTTCCTTTGCCGTTTGCACTTTTATATGATACATACTTTTATTCAGAATTTCTTGTTCTCCCCTATATCCCCTAACTACATCTTCTTAGGGTTTAATTCATTCTCATTCCTTCCTTTTTGTTGTCCTCAAACTAGTCATATCACATCATCCTTTACTTTCCATAGTAGTTAAATTAATCCTAGCGATACTTTATTTATCAATCAGTTTAACACTGGAATTTTTGCTTAAATCCTCTTGCTCTTAGTTGGATTTCTTGCACTTGCACTTGCTGACGGTAGCTTTTGTACTTATATCAAACATCTCAAATCTCTTCCTTAATGATTTCTTCCTTCAACTTACCCTTAAAGTTTCCAATTCCTTAGTTCGGCTAATAGATTAGGAGTGAACTATTAACTAAGGGTCTTTGTCCTGTAGTGAATTCAAATCGCTTCGTTCTTTCTTTATCTGTAACCTCCATTCCTCCCCCCCTTTTTAAGGGAAGACATTATTTTACTTGTTCCATGAGGGTTCATTGTCACGAACTTGTTTCAACCAAACGCAATATCCTTTGATCATTTCCTTTGGGGTTCTCCCTTTATTTTTTTTACCTTTGCCTGACTCTCACTTAATAAATCTAATGCACTTATTTGTTGTTTCGGTTTATTATTCAAGAGGCTCTTTGAATTCCTTAAATGCTCGTCTCCTCTATTTATATCCTTGAATCCCTTTCTTGCGATCTTATCTCCGTCTACTTTTATGACTTCTCCTTGCATTTCCTTAGCTCATCTTGCTTCATAGCTCCCTATTACTTTTCGATTGCCCCATTGTCGGGTGTCATAATTCCTCCAATACCTTATCCAGTCAATCCCTGTCTTCGTCATGAAATACCTATAAAGTGCATCCTGTCATTCACTTCTCATTTCCCTTTACGATATCATAGCTTGCTCGTATGTATGTCTATTCCTCGTATTTTCGTCCTGTTTTCTTTGTAATCGTATCTCTATTCCAAGTCCACTGTCTTATGCCATCATTGTTTATCTTTGGCCAACCTTACTAATTTATCAAACTTCCTCTTATCGTCGATGGTCACATAACTTCCTTTAATCAATTCATAACCGCAGTTTCTCGTACTTCTGTCCTCCTTGATTTCCTTTGCTCTTATGGTGCTCTTTCCCGTCTGCCACTTAATAATATCTACCTAGAAGTCGCGCAAAGCATTCCACTATGAGTACAAACCCATCTTGATCTCGTATAGATGTATATATACTTATAGGGTGAAACTTTCCCGTACTTATAACTTCCTTCTCCATATCAGTATTTATTTGTTACCTCTTACTAACCAATCTAATTTATAAATCGTAAACCGTATTTGAGTTCCTAATGCCAACTTTCCTTATATTTCCAATAGGTCTCAATCCCCCGAAATCTCAGATGCAACTTATTCCAGTTTCCTTAACTGCTAATCATTTCCCCCCCAGGGTTCCTCCTTTAAATTAAATTAAAGTCATTCTAAAACTTCTTCTTCAAAGCTTCTCATAGTTGTTCCTTCAATCATGACTTACCAAACGGCTAATGGCCATATTTTTCCTTTACTCTTTCTCTATAAACATGCAAACAATTTAATTTATGAAAATTTCGATAGAGTTTCCTCTATAATTCTTACTACCTCATTCCTGTACACAGTCCAGAAAACATATCTAATGCCCACAGAGCAATCACAAATACCCATAATATCTTGCTCAAGTTCTTATATCTATGTCTATCCATATTAATAAAATAGGAAACATACCTTTCGAATGAACAACTTCAATTTTCAACAATTATCTCGTAGCGGCATAATCAACTGCATATCCATGATCAAACATTTGGGGTTAGAATCAGGGACATCATATCCTATGATTTAGCTCTATGGCACGATCTAAGATGAGAAAGAAAGGTCAATCCTTCCTAAATGGCCTGCAGCCTCCTGTTTATTAGTGTGGTGTACTGTACACCATAAACAAGACTCTGTTAGACACAGCTTGTAGACAACCCTAGGACAGAACATCTTTGATACCACTTTGTCACACCCCACCCTAGGTAAGGCGTGATTGGCACCGGACACCTTACAGGGACCGAGCGAACCAACTTATAAATTACATCCTTCGCGTCTCAAATGGAAACAATAAGATCAAGAGGCTAAATATGAACATAATATCATGAATAAGAAAATGTACAATAGACCCATGATGCCGACATTACTATTGTCACAGTATGACTAAGCTGTATGCAGCAACTATCTGCAAAGCCTCTATGAACATGACTGAAGTATATAATGTCACGACCCAACCAGAGGGCCATGACAGGTACCCAGTATTGGCTACCGAGCACCCCTTATCATACTATCTATCGTTCAACCTGTACTGTCACTACTCAACCAGATGGACACTTATCATACTTGCGTTTATCATATTAAGGGCTTTTATAAATGCAAGACAAAACGTTGTCTAAATCTGTCACGTATAATATCACACACAAGCCGGTCAGGCTGTCGTAGTGTAGGGAAATGCCAAACGTAAACCATACTAACATAACTGGACATTAACCACCCATGACCCATATGCATGTCTACAGGCCTCTAAGAGTAACAACAGTGTCATATGGCGGGACAGGGCCCCACCGTACCCTAATTAGACATATATATACATATTCACAACAGAAGGATATGTACCAAAAGTATAGGCTCCGGAACAAGGGAGCACTTCAAAGTAGCAGAATGGATGTCCTAGGCTATCGGGTCACCACAACGAGCGTCTGTACCTGCGAGCATGAAATCCAGCCCCCGAAGAAAAAGGGGGTCAGTACGGAATATGTACTGAGCATGTAAGGCATGAAATACAATAAAGAGGATCATAACTAAAATAGAGATTTGCCAGAATCAAGTATGACCTTTAAAAAACATCAATACACTTGCCTTATGAAATGAAACTCATGCATATCATCATCATATATCATATATATGAGTCATCATATGCCGTCCTGGCCGCCATCCCCGTATCATCATATCATCATATACATATACATATAACGTGTCCCGACCCTCTAGTGAGGGACTCGGTGAACAATGCAGTGGAGTGCGCACGAGAACGTGTCCTGGCCCGGGACTCAGTGAAGGAAGTAATGACGACATGCACGAGCAGAGTAGTGAGAAACCATATGCATATAAATCATTTTTTTTAGGACTCAATAGGTAAGTACACTAATCGACACTTGAAGGATCATAAACACGTTTCGAGTCAATCCGAGTTAGCATAAGAAAGTTATGGACGTTATTCATTACAGAAACCTCTATGAACGTTTCAGAGCAATCCGAGACCGCCTATGAAAATTAGGGACATTAATCCTTATAGAACTCTTTTTCGAATAGGGACTCTTTACGCTTTGCTCATTATTCAATCATACAATAGGCTCGACTATACCAAGTTTGCTCGTGTCAAGAAGTGAATAAGAATCGTAAACAAGCTCGGAATCAAAGAATAGAGTTACCCCAAGATGCGTGTCATACCTTACTTAGCTCTAGGACATGCCAAAGAAAGAAAGGGTAAGCCTTACATAACTTGCCCGCTTCCTAAGCTAATCCGAACTTAAGTCTCGGTTTTTCTAAGATCTACAACAATGTCAGAAGATAGCAAACATTAGCTATAGGTGTTTAGGAATCTGATTCAAAGTTAGCAATTCACCTACAGAAATTTGGGCAGCATTTCCCCTATAATTTCGACCAACCCCGAGAAATCAACTCGGCCAAATCATCAACAACAATACCAACAACCACATTAACAACTTCAACAATTAATTCAAAATGCAGTCTAACGTTAGCAACCCTTTCTACATAATTCGACGACATTTCTTTTACCTTCAAGTTAACCACAACAACCCAACTTGCAATCTTCCAAACTCAATAAGAACAACAACAACACATTCCTCGCTTCAGAGTTCATGAATTATACCAACAACCACACGTTAACAACATCATTCATACAAATATAAGAAACCATGCTAACGTCACATTAACTTCTACAACAACCCACAACGATTACAACTTCATTTTAAGCCATCAAACCTTCATTTTCATCATGGAATCCACAACAACAACAACCAAAATTACTAAATAAAATCAATTCATCACATCTTACCAACACAACCCCTATTCGGCCACAACCTACACACACATATTTCATGAATTTCATCCATTCCTACATACTACAATACTCACAAATCATCCCTAACACATAGAAAAGGAGATTAAATCTTACCTTTATCCTTTAACTTCTCAACTTGGCTAGGGTTTACGAGTTGCACTAATGAATGCTTTGCTTGCTCCAACAACTACTCCACGTTAATAAGGGCCTTCCAATTGGTTCGAATACTAGAAGAAAATTATTTTTTTATCAATTTTTATGGCATCAATTTTTGCTAGCCATGGCCGAATGCCTCTATATTTTTTTCTTGAAGTTTCTTGAATTGTGAAGAAGATGAATATGTCTTGCTTTGGTCATCACTTATCTATATATATACTTTGCTCCTACAAATATAAGGTGGACACATGCCCCCACTCATGGCTTGAGTTAATTGGCCAAGCCATGGGTGGGACCCACACGGCCATAGGTGGCCTTATCATGAACCCTCTTTCGAATTTCCCTTTTTACCCCTAGCCTTTCTCAATATTTCCATACCAATAATAAACAACTTGTGTATTAAAATAAAATCGGAAAGAAAATAATAGCCTTGTCCCTAACTTACCGCGATTATCTTGAAATATCCGAATGTACAAAATACGGGATATAACATATAAGTCGGCACAGGGCCCCCGACATACCCTCTTCTCACAAAAAAAAAATATGCAACTCAGACTCGGCAATGCTCCAGGAAGAAGTGGAGCTCACCAATCAAAACTGATACCTGAAGGCAGCCTATGATGAAAGATCCTCGTCTCGTCTATCTACACCTACGGGCATGAACGCAGAGTCCACAAGAAGGGACGTCAGTACGAGCAATGTACTGAGTATGTAAGGCATGCATAGAAGTCGTATGATATCAGAATGAAGTTAACATAAGATAAAGTAAGTATTATACCTCATACTCTTCTTAAGATCTCTATCATGTAAACTACTCGTCTATAGAAAAAACATTTCATACACATCCATACATAATATACACAAACTTGCATTCACATACATTTACTATACATACTTCTGTCATATCCGTACACGGCCCTTTCGGGACTCGGTGTTATCTTTCCCGGCCATATAGGCGCTGTGTTATCCTGCCTGGCCATATAGGCGCTGTGTTATCGTGCCCGGCCATTAAGGCACGTTAATCTATATAGTATCTTGCCCGGCCATTAAGGCACGGTGTTATCTTGCCCGGCCATATAGGCGCGGTATTATCTTGCCCGACCATATAGGCGAGGTGTTATCTTACCCGGCCATGTAGGCAGTGTATTATCTTGCCCGATCATGTAGGCAGTGTATTATCTTGCCCGACCATGTAGGCACGGTATCATCTTGCCCGGCCATGTAGGCACGGTATCATCTTGCCCGGCCATGTAGGCACGGTATCATCTTGCCCGGCCATGTTGGCGCGGTGTTATCCCCAGCTGATCAGTGGGATGCAATGCATACATACATACATACGTACACATAAAAGTACATAAATGAAATCAACGTCATCATTAGCATTACTATTGTAACTATATCATTCCTTGAAGAGTTAACCATCGTATGATGAAATAGATAATATCACGGGAGTCTCGAGAAGCATGAACTTAGGTAGCACTGAAAATAGAATCGTTATCTTTGCTATATCTCACCTCTAAGGAACGAATGACATGAGATGAGACCATCAACAATAAGTAATATCAAGGGATTCATGGAATGGCTCAATAATCTCGTAATGCCCTCAAATCATAGCTTCGGAATTTCTAGAACTAAAATCATCATCATCATGTTCATCATAGAAAATATCTCATCCTTAGCATCATAAAAAGCTTTTAAGAATCATGAACTTCTAACTTTTGGAAGTAAGAAGGTTATGAAAAATATGTATGAAATCATAACGTAGGAATCATGCATTTTGAAAGAAAGGGACTAGCCTTAACAAACCTTTTTAGTCGCCTTAACTTTAACTACTCAACGCTTGTCCTCCCAGTCTCGTAAATCTATATTCAAGAAAATTTATACTATTGTTAGACTAACCTTTATACGCTTGTCTTAGTCCTTCAAATAAATCTTTCTAGAATCTGCCGAAATTTCGACAGCATCTCCCCTATATTCCTTACCTCCTCCAAATACCAAAACAACTCCCAAACAATACCAACAACATCAACAACCGTATCAATATCAATATATTCCACAAAACATCCCACACGATGTCTCTCCAATATTCAAACCAACCATAACAACACCCATAATACCATAATCAAAGAATTATATTCAACTCTTTATGATTTTTCTCCTATGATTTTTTCCTTTCCATGAATTGCTAGACCTTTATATCATCTTAATCATGTAAATTATAGCAAGAACATACCTTATAGTAGAAGAACATCACTTTATTCACCCTTTCCAAGATCAAGTTCAACACCACCATAGGATGAAACAAAAACAATTATCTTCCATAGCACCCGGTTACTGTAGCAGTACTGTAGCACATGTTTCTGCTCTGTCAGCCGAACTTGTAACGTCCATAATTCTCTACTCCGATGTCCTATCGACGAGCAGTTTGTTGCGTTGGAAACTAGACTCGATGAAATTCAGTTTTTGCTATTGAAACACCTTAAACTCTCAATATACTAGGAGATATACCCCTCCAAAGTTGACCCAAAATTCTGTCAACTTTTCCAATTGGACAAATTTATTTTCTTCGATTTGTTTGGTCTCGGAGTTTCCCATATCTTATTATATAAATGTCAACCGTCATGACCATAGGATTACTTCGTATAATATCATTTATCCTTGAAGGGAACTCCAGTATCCATACTTACAATGTCTAACCCTTATAAATTTCCACGTACGAAACTACGGGGTGTAACATATTTGCCCTGTCAGGCATTGTACGTATTTTATGGGCTGCGTGTAGCTCTGGGATAGTAAGAAATATAATGGGCACTCTGCCAAAATTCTCGGAAAAAGAAAACTTAAGGACAAGGATCAAAGAAGGACAAGGACCAAAGATTTAGGAGATCACGAAGATTATACGTCTATGATTGTTACAGATTGATAAATGGGAAAGTATGGGACAAGATGATACGGAATGATAAGATGAAGATGACACTACAAGTGGACATTGGGCATTAATTATCGGAATAAAAAGTACTATTCCGGCTGGACAGATAGTTGGGTACATCATTATTTCGAATATCCCTAGGGATTATTATAGACAAGATTTGAGATTTAAAGTAGTATTTTTGGGTAATGACAAGTAGGGAACTTGAAGGATTCGTAAGTGAAAGAACAAAAGCGATGACGAAAGGATTATTATGGGATGAAATTTCGATCCAGAATGGCAATAGAATACAACACCATAAGGTAAAGCCTTTAAGGGGGGAAGTGAGTAAGCTTGGGTACGAGCACAAGGACTGAAATAATATATGGTAGATGTTGTATTGTGAATAGATTATAGAGATAGTTGGAAGTAAGAATTGTTGTGGGAACAAGAATACCAAAATCTGAAGGCAAGTCAGCAAATGAATAGAGTAACTAAAGAGTATATATCTTCTGAGACTGGACTGAAAATAATTCGTGTGGAAGAAAAGAAATTGAACGATATTCTAGTAGGGGAACTTAATTTCCCCAAAATGGGAAGGATATGACCAGAAAATAGAAGGGAATGCAAGGAAGTTTTAAGATAGTCTTGGTGTGCATGAAGAATGGGTTATGAGGAAGATGATTAGTAGTCCGAAGGATTAAAATGGGTTACATTTGAGGTTTTGTAGGAACAAGGTCTATTGAGGGATTTGGGGAAAGTCGACAAATGAGTTCTGCTATAGGTTAATATAAAGAGAAGGTTTTCACGACTAACTCAAAAGAAATGATTTATAGAAAGGATTATGGAATTGATTATATGTTAAGGTTGAGTTAAAGAATGTCATAAAGATATGGGTTCTTCCTATTGTACATGAGAATGCTGGAGATTTTAAAATGATTTTATATAAGTTAGATTAGTGAATTGGGGTTACTTAGTTCCTACAGATCGGGAGTTGTCGGTAAAACGAAGTATAGTTAGAACTCATGTTTTCCATTGATACAGCGATGATTACGTTGAGCATAGCTACGACTAGTTAGAGAGTTAATACAATTGTAGAACGAGGGTTACGAGAGTATCAAGAGGCAAGTTATGAGATTTAAAGGTCAGTAAGGTAAAAATGAGGAAGATATGAGCTATTGGAGTACATGAGGTCATAATTGGTTCAGACCTCAGTTAAGAGGCCAGAAGCTCCATGGTTCGGTATCCAGGTATGTTAGTGATTTCTTCAGAAGCATGTTTTCCGACCTATGAGTTTCAATTGCAAAGAGATTAGCTACGAGAGTAGAGAAAGGTTTGTAAACCTATGATGTTGGTAAATTCAGTAGAAGGCTATGAAGGGTATGAGCGGATCTAAACAGGTTAAAAGTCAGGGAATGGACGATATGATTTTGGGGAGGATAGAAGTAAGCGTAGGAAAGAGCGAGTAAATAACCAATGGAGACCTGTTATGGCGATGGTACGATTAAATGAGATATGTTAACGGGAAGAATGATTCGATAAGGGGATGTACCAGAGAATGGGATCAGGGACAGAGTACAAGACTAGTTTAAACATTTGAGGAAGAATGTTTTTAAGGGGGGGAGGATGTTACACCCCAAAAAATTTCGTGTTACCAAGACTGTAGACGGCTTAGTATGAGCTCAAGGGAGAGCAAAGTTATACAAGGATCAGGGATGAAGATTATATGATCTGAGTATAAGAATATATATGATATTTGGAGACGGTATGAAGTAAATCAGTTAACACGTTACTTGATGAATAGCCCTCGTAACCGTAAGTTAAGGTGGGGCCCACATGTCTGGTATTTATAAAGGACTTATGAAAAGTGATATCAATAGTAAGCCCTCCAAAAGGATGATTTAAGGATACGTTTTCGGATAATTTGACTTGGAAGGGCCAAAACGCTATTATAAGTTTGAAATTTGGAAACAGACAAAAAACAAAAGTTGTAGATAATTGAAATAGGTGTTGGGACCTCACATGATATCGGGATCAAGAATTATGGCCATTTTATGATAAAGACTCCAAGCTGCCAAATGGCTTCCGCGGGTCCCACTTGAGAAGGTTGGTGGAACCGACCTATGAGGGGTATAAATACACCATTAACTCCATGTTTTCAGCACATTACATTCTCAATAGTCCTAGAAACTTCCCAACACAACGCCCAAACATTTATAGCCCATTAAATAAAGAATTTAACAAGATTACACCAAACTAGTCCATGAAAGGTAATTGTTCTTGCTTCCACTTGATGTTGTGGTAAGTTTGGTTCTGACGAAAGTTGGTGTGGCTAAATATATTAAATTATAAGGTATGTTCTTCATCCTATATCTTATGTTGAGTTGATTTGAAGGTTTAGCAAGTCTTAAAAGTGAAAATAGTTATGGAGGAAAGGTCATTAATTGTCGTGTTGTAGTTGTTGTGGTTATTGACTGCTTTGAGCATGTTGTGGCCGTGTGGTGGGGCTAATTTACATGTATAGAGATGGTATCTAATATTGTTGGTGTGTTGATGAGATTATGCTCCTTGATTGTGAAGAATGGAAGTGTATATTGTTGTTGTATGTTGAAAAACTTCGTGTGGGATGTTTTATGGAATATATTGGTATTGATAATATTGTTGCTGATATTGTTATTGTTGTTGTTGTTGTTGGTTGCTGGATTGTGATTTCGGGCTTGGCATATGTCACGACCCAGCCCTGTGAGCCGCGACGGGCGCCCTACTTAGGCACCCCAAACAAACTTACAAACCCGATCATCATATTAAGACTCATTCAGACTTAACATAAGTTATTCGAACTGAAAACTAATAACAGAGGTCATACAAGTATTGAACGAACATTTATCTTACGCGGTCGCCCGTACAGGACAGTCATATCAAAAATCATAAAGGTGGCGGAATATACATCGCCCAAATGCACACACACACGTACAAACTCATGGGCCGTTTTGGCCATAGTAGCCTACGGGCCGCTTAAGAACGCAAAACAGATCCACATACAAACACACCGGACCCACGACCCACAAATATGACTACAGGCCTCTAGAACAAAACAGAACATATGAACATATGACGGGACAGGGCCCCGCCGTACCCACACAGCTACAAATGTACAGAATACACGCACAGCAAAAGGTATGTACCAAAAGTTAAGCTCCGGATCAAGGGGAGCTCTCCAAAATAGCAGAATAGGTAGCCTAAACCGGAGGATCACCCACACGAGCTTCTGTACCTGCGGGCATGAAACGCAGCCCCCCCGAAGAACAGGGGGTCAGTACGGGAGAAGTACTGAGTATGTAAAGCAGAAGGTACAGAAATCACAATCATAACTGGAGTCAGAAGGAACAAACACAAACGTCAAAGTAGCAAATCAAACCTGTACGAAAGATAAATGTACAAATGCAATTAAAAATCATGTATAGGGCTTAGGAACGTGGTCACCCCCGACGCTGGTGCCACAACACATCATACTCCAGAAGTTTTTCAAATCTCCGTACAGTCTCCAGACAAATCGTATCACACACATATCACATCATCAGAACATATCAAATGCCATATCACATCATAACTCCATAGACGGTAACCGGCCCTATGGCGAGGCCTCGGAAACCGTAACACATCATACTTTCGAATATGGTATAGCGCGCACGATCACAAAGCCGGCCCGGGTACCGAAGAACGAAATCATAACGAATGGCACGAACGGAGTAGTGCAGAGACCATATGCATATTAAAATAATTTACAGGACTCGACACATAATTACATATAGGCATATACTGACGCCAGAAGGCTCGGAGTAGGAGTCAGGTCGATCAAAGTTAATGTATAGAAGTTACGAAGTTCCAAACTGCAAAACCTTTGAAAAACAATTCACAGGTCATTTTCCGAAAATCTAATATAATTCATAGTGCAAAACGTTCAATAATGGTATAGGAAATTTCAAACGGACCTTTGAGTCCTAGGCAAACGATCACTTTTCATATCGGACGGAAATGAGTCAAACAAACCAAATAAGGGAAGCCTCGGGGCTTGCGGGCCCACCTTGAGTCAAATCGAGGCGGCGGACACAAATCACAGACTTTAGGCTCCATAAAGCCATCTACGAAAGTTTCGGAGAGATTCGGACACAATAGCAAAAGTTATGAAGGTTTGAACATTCTTGCAACCAATTATAAGGAATATATTTCAATTGCGCTGAATGAATAGTGCCCAAACTTGAACTCGGATTTCCAAGAGCAGAATTATCCCCGAGGGTCCGATCTTAACCTAGTATGACTAGGACATGCCAAAAGAAGGAAAGGTAGGCTTTACATACCTGGATTGCGCCTTACGCTCGTCAAATCTCAATTCCCATTTCGTCCAAAAACTGCAAATGGTCACTTTTACCAGTTACTATTCATGAAAGTTAACATTTTAATATTTTGGTTAAGCTTGGCTACCGAAATTTCGGCAGCACTTCCCCTATAACTTTGACACCCCGAGAATTTAACTCGGCTCAGAGTATTCAACAACAACCCACCAACAACATCAACAACATCAACAATCACAATAAAACATAATATAACACTATTAGTCTACTTTCCAATATAATGCCATAATTCCTCCAACACTTCCAAATCAATGCAAACTTACATCATTTTTCCGTCATTTAAATTATAAAGATCATAACCATACAACTAACATATCAAACAAAACAATTCATCACCTTATCAAATCCTTCCATAGCCACGGCCAACATCCATAGTTTTTTCAATTCAACTCAATTCATTCAACTTTCGTCTCCAATATAGATTTCACACAACCATAACTAGAATACAATATGAAATCAACTCATCTTTGCTTACACAACACATGCTCATGCACGGCTACATACTACTTTACATAAGCATCATGCAACTTCCATGTTTTCATGATTTCTACTCATTTTCTACATTCCACAACACAATTCAAGCTTCATAACATAAGAAATTGGATTGGTTCTTACCTTTTCTTCACTTGGGGTTAAAGTTGCTTTCTTGCCACAATAATTATATCAACTTGTAGAGGGCCTTGCACTTGGTAATTATTTCACAAGAAATGGATTTTTTGAATCAAGGATTGGCTCCAAAAAAAAATTTCTTTCTTTCCTTTCTTTTTTCCTCCTTCACCCGAACCCTCTCTCTCTGTTTTTTTTCTTTGTTCTTGCTTTGTGTTCTTTCTTGAACCTTTTTTGGATAAACATAGATATATATATTGTCACATGGAAATTAATTCCATGGACTTGGGCCTAGGTGGTGGCCGGTTGGGCCTTCCCAAATTGAGCCTCATTTACTTATTATTTTTGAGCCCAAAATTGTTGGTTACATATTGTAATTCATGGGGCAAGTTTCCAAAATTCCAATTTTGCCCTTGGCCACCTTTCGAAATTCCACACCATTGTATTCATAGCTTACACATTCCTACCAAGCAAGGTCCAATTGTGGCCTTATTCATTGCAAGTCAAATTATTTTGAATATTTCGAATAAGCTAAAATGTCAGATGTAACAGCATATAAACAGGGGGTGACGCTGCGGCCTATGATGTGATGTTTATATATATAAGGCACAATTGACAGTGGGTGACGCTATGGCCTATGATGTGATGTTTATATATATAAGGCACAGTTGATAGGGGTGACACTGTAGCCTATGATGTAATGTTTATATATATAAGGCACAGTTGACAGGGGGTGACGCTGTGGCCTATGATGTGATGTTTATATATATATGGCACAGTTGACAGGGGTCACGCTGTGGCCTATGTTTTGATGTTTTTAGGGGTGACGATGTGGCATATGTTGAGGCATTTCTATAGATATATGTGTTTTGTTGATATAGCCATAATGATTTATTTATCTTTGCACATTCATTGAAATGTCTCAGATGTCTTCCATGATTTTATGTACTTATTGATTTAAAAAGGTTAAAGTTGCATGTATGGCATCCGCCATAAGAGGCAATCAAATGTACAATTCATCCTTATCCCTTATTATGTTCCATATTTCTTATTATGTTGTTATTCATGCCTTACATACTCAGTACACTGTTCGTACTGACATCCCTTCTTGTGGACGCTGCATTGCATGCCACGCAGGTGTATACAGATGAGTGGAAGACATTGGCTATAGGATTTTCCCAGGCTATCAGCTGGATTTGTGAGCTCCATCTCAGTTCAGAGTATTGCCGAGTCAGAGTACTTATGTTATGGTATCTCGTGTATGTTAGAGACTTTTGCAGACAGTGTCCTGTGGATAGTGCGTCGAGATGTCGACAGTTGTTTAAAGCGACCATATAGTTCGATGTTTTTTATGCTTTATTTTTTTAAAAGATTTTATTATGACCAAAGGTTTTCTTTGAATTAACAATAAGGGAGAAGTCCCTGATTTGACGAAAAAGTTTTATTGAAAAGTTTCTTTTTACTTGACGGAAGCGTCATTTCATAGATTAAAGGTTCACAAATAGTTCTTACACCTGGATGGAATATTAGTACGGCACTTAGCCGAGTAGGGTCTTGGGTGTCAGTCGCAGTACTCCGGTTTGGGTCTTGATAGATTCATACTAAGGTTAGATAACTGGAAACATACTTGAAGCTAAGCTAAGGCGACTAAGGGCTAACGAAAATTGGGCAGCACTTCCTTTGTTTCTACAACTCTCTCCATATAATATAACAACTCCCAAACATCAATAACAACATCCATAATATCATAATCAATAAACTTGTTAAGCTAGACATTATTCAATTGTCAAAATTCCCTATCAAAATTATTCATAACCCTAACTATGGCACAATTATTATCCATTCTCATACAATGCTTCTATAACATCCTTAATACCATTCATAGCAAGATTATACTCATTACGTATCAAGAACTATGATTCAAGTCAAATTACCATTCAAAAGTACCATTATTTCCATAGTTGAACTCCATACTCTACTTTCTTCCATAACCCAAGTCTTTCAACCACTCAATATTCTTAATAACATGGAATGAAAATAAAACTCACCTTTGATTATGTAGGAATGGGCTTTGGCTAAAAATACTTCACTTGGAGAAAACCCTAACTTCAATTCCAAAGATATGCTTGACTTTTAGCAACCCTAATGAACATCCAAACACTTGATTTCCTTGATTATGGATGTTTGATCTTTGATTCACCTTTAATTTATGTTGGTATGGTGTATGGAATGTTCTAGAGCTCTTGAGTGGTCTGGAGAATGAATGAAATGAAAAATAAGAACTTGGGTTCTCTTTTATAAAAATTAAAATCTGCCCGCTATGTATTATACGGACACTTCTATGGTCCGTATAATTTTATACAGTCTGTATAAGTGCCCGTATAATACTCCCAGTGATCACCCCTCTCTAAGACTGTTATACAGACCGTATAATGGGTCATATAACTCACCTTCCTCCGAACTTGTTCTCATCGTTCCGTTTGATCTCCAATCCTTATGTGACCTTCTTAACACTTGTTTAACACCTCATTAACAATCTAAGGAGCATTATAACTCTCCCTCAAGACATTATTAAATTAACATTAGCTCGGTACTTCACAAAACCTTTCCAAAACACGACTTATACTTCGCCTTCCTCAACGAACTTCCTTCTCTTGCCTCAAATGTCTTTGGAATCTTAATTAGAATCGTTAAGTACCCCTTCTTATTTGTAGGGACACCATATACATCATAACCTACGTTAGTATATTTACCACCCAACGACATTAAATTTTTTCGAGGTGTAACACTTTCCCCCCTTAAGAACATTCGTCCTCGAATGTTTAGTTCTCGGGAATTCTATAGAAATTTCGCCAGAGCTTCCCCTATAATATGGTACTACCATCCTGTCACAACAACCCAAAATAACATTTCCACATAGGGCTATAATATCATTGCGAGAGACATGGCCACACACGGCCCAAAATAAATAAAAGAAAGCATAACATACCTTGGGACAATGGCGTCTCATCTTTAACTTCTTCCGGGGGTGGAAATAGATGTGGATATTTGGTTTTCATATCCTCTTCTGCTTCCCAAGTCATCTTTTCTCTGTTATTATTCTTCCATAGAACCTTAACTGAGGCCTCGTTCTTAGTTCTGAGTTTCCGCACCTGCCTATCTAATATGGCCATAGGGACTTCTTCATAAGCGAACTTCTCAGTGATTTGTACATCATCTACAGGCACGATTCTAGAAAGATCTCCAACACACTTACGAAGCATCAATACATGGAAAACTGGATGGACCGATTCAAGTTCTAGAGGTAAGTCCAATTAATAAGCTACTTGACATATCTTCCAGACTATCTTATAAGGTCCAATACATCGAGGACTCAGTTTTCCCTTCTTGCCAAATCTCATCACGCCCTTCATCGGTCATACCTTTAGGAATACCTAATCATTAACTTGGAATTCTAAGTCTCACCGACGGTTGTCCGCATAGGATTTCTGGCGACTTTGGACTGTCAACAATAAATCTCGGATAACCTTGATCTTTTCCACCGCTTGTTGGATCTACTCCAGACCTATTAGTTGTACCTTTTATACTTCAAACCACCCAATTGGCGATCTACACTTCCTTCCATATAGTGCTTCATACGGGGCCATCTGAATACTGTAATGATAGTTGTTGTTGTATGCAAACTCAATAAGAGGTAACTGATCATCCAATTACCTCCGAAATCTAGCACACATGCCCGTAACATATCTTCCAAGGTCTAAGTTGTGCGTTCAGCATATCCATCAGTCTGAGGGTGAAATGTTGTGCTAAGCCTCACTTGAGTACCCAAACCTTCTTGGAAGGACTTCCTGAATTTAGCTGTAAATTGTGCTCCTCTGTCAGTAATAATAGACACAAGGACACCATGAAGCCGCACTACTTCTTTAAGGTACAGCTTTGCATAATCTTATACCGCATAGGTAGTTCTGACTGGTAGAAATTAAGTCGACTTCGTGAGCCTATCAACAATTACCCATATGTAGTCATATTTGCGTCGAGAAAGAGGCAAGCCTACAATGAAATCCATGGTAATTACTTCCCATTTCAAAGTTGGAATTTCCATTGCTTGCAAGAATCCTCCTGGCTTCTGATGTTCAATTTTCACTTGTTGACAATTGGGACACTGGGCTACAAATTCTACTATATCCTTTTTTATTCCATCCCACCAATACATTGACTTGAGATCATGGTACATTTTGGTTGCCTCTAGATGAATAGAATAGCGAGAATAATGATCTTCTTTCAAAATCTGATTATGTAATCCTGCAACATCCGGGACACACAATCTGCCTCAGTACCTAAGAACCCCATCTGCGAAAATCTCAAATGGTGACTTCCCCTTCGGAGGAAATGTATATCTATAGTGGTTCAACTTGGGATCTTCTCATTGGCGCTTTTTCACATCCATATCTAGAGATGAGACATCTGGGTTATGGACGATGACTCCTGTATTACCCGAATCCGTTAAACGAACTCCTAGGCTATGTAGCTGGTGGAGCTCATGGACTAATTCTCTCTTCTCCGGATGGACCCCACATAGACTACCCATTGATTTGCGGCTAAGTGCATCAGCCACTACATTCGCCTTTCCAGGATGATATAAGATACTAATATCACAATCTTTCAATAATTCTAACCACCGCCTCTGTCGTAGATTTAACTCCTTCTGCTTGAAAATATATTGGAGACTATTATGGTCTGTATAAATATCAATATGTACAACATACAAGTAATGTCTCCACATTTTTAGCGCATGAATAACCGCAACTAATTCTAAGTCATGGGTCGGATAGTTCTTTTCATGTTTTCGCAACTGCCGGGAAGCATAGGCAATGACATTACTGTGCTACATCAACACACAACCCAATCTGACACCGGAGGCATCACAATAAACAACATAACCATCTGGTCCTTCAGGAAGTGTCAGGACTGGGGCTGAAGTTAATTTGTCCTTCAATTCCTATAAACTCTGCTCATAGGCATCAGTCAATTAAAATTTTACTGATTTCTGAGTTAGCTTCGTCAATGGTGCTGAGATAGAAGAAAGCCCTTCCACAAATTTTCTATAATAGCTTGTTAATCCCAAAAAGATACGAACCTCTATAGGGGTTGTAGGCCTTGGCTAAGTCTTCACAGCCTCTATTTTCTGAATGTCTACTCGAATGCCATCACCTGAGATAATATGGCCTAGAAAAGTTACAGAATTCAGCCAGAACTCACATTTCAAAAATTTAACATACAATTCTCGAGTCTGAAGAATTCCAAGGATAGTACGTAGATGATCCGCATGCTCTGCTGCCGACCGAAAATATACTAGGATATCGTCAATAAACACGATCACAAATAAATCTATAAAAGGCCTGAATACATTATTCATAAAATTCATAAACACTGTTGGAGCGTTAGTTAACCCAAATGACATCACCCGAAATTCATAATGACCATATCTAATCCTGAAAGATGTTTTCGGAATGTCTTCCTCCTTAACTCTCTCTTGGTGATACCCTGATCTCAGATCAATCTTTGAAAACCACTTGGCACCTTGCAATTGATCAAACAAATCGTCGATTCTCAAAAGTGGATATTTATTCTTTATCGTCACCTTGTTCAACTGCCTATAATCGATGCACATTCGTAAAGAACCATCTTTCTTTCTTATGAACAAGACAGGTCCCCCCCATGGCGATGAACTGGGTCTAATGAATCCTTTCTCCCGTAAATCCTTCAATTATGCCTTTAACACTTTCAATTCTGCAGGAGCCATTCTGTAAGGAGGAATAGATATAGGTTTAGTATCCGGCAGCACATCAATAGCAAAATCAATCTCCCGCTCCGGTGGAAGGTCTGGAAGTTCATCTGGTAATACATCCGGACATTCATTCATTACCGAGACGGATTGAAAAATTGGCGGCTTTGCTACAGTCATGAACCAGGACTAGATGATAAATATAACCTTTAGCGATCATCTTCCTCTCCTTGAGGTAGGAAATAAACCTATCTCTAGGAGATGTTGTACTACCTTTCCATTCAAGTACTAGTTCTCCTGGAAATTGGAATCGAACCGTCTTTGTTCTGCAATCCACATTAGCCTAACAAGAGGCCAACCAATCCATGCCCATATGACCTTAAAATCTAGCATTTCCAGCTCAATCAAATCAGCTATAGTCTGACGATTACATACCATAATCACACAATTTTTATACACTCGTCTAGCTATTACCAGGTCGCCAACTGGAGTACATACCTCAAAAGGCTTTATCAGCTCGGGTTTCACCCCAATACGATCAGCAATATACGGAGTAATATACGACAAAGTAGAACCCGGATCAACCAATGCATAAACATCATGGGAGAATATGGATAATATACCTATGACAACGTCAGGGGAGGACTCAAGAACCTGTCGTCAGGCTAAAGTGTAAATACGGAGCTGGGAGCCACCTGCACTGGATGCTCCCCCTCTGCCCCTACCACGGCTTATAGGAGTCTGGGGAGTCTGCCCTACCGGGCGCACAGACGAGGAAGAACTAGCTGCTGATCCTGTGGGCTGAACCCTAACTCTACCACCCATCGATGGCCAATCACGCATCATATGCCCAACTTGACCACAGGCATAGCAAGCATCTGAACCTTGATGACACTGGCCTGAATGTAATCTGCCGCACTGGCTGCACTGTAGAACTGGTGGTCTCTTCTAAGTAGGATCACCTCAAAACTGAGGACCTGAGACCCTCGAACTCTGACCCGGACCAGAATAAATGGGGCGATCAAATCTCCTGCCTGCGAATCGAGGAGGTGCACTGGCTATGGATTGACCGGAATATCTGGAGTACTACTGCCGCTGACCCCCTCTATACTCACTACTAGTACCGGCAGATCTGGCCCTCTTGCTCTGCCCTCTATCAATATCACCCTCACCCCGGTGCGGCTTCTGTTGCTCCTCTAAGTTCTGGGCATGAGCCTGAATACGGGAAATGTCCATCCTCTCCTGTAGTGAAGCTGTCAAGCAATCCTTGAACAAATGTGCCCCTAAGCCACTCACATATCGATGTACTCTATCTCCATATCCGCTACCATTGTCGGGGCACACCTAGCCAATGAATTAAAATGAAGGCTGAACTCTCGGGCACTCATATTCCCCTGCTTAAGATTCAAGAATTTATCAGCTCTAGACCGACGAACCTCAGGTGGCAAATAATGATGGATAAAAGCATTCACGAACTCTTGCCAAATCGGGGAAGGCACATTTTCCCCTCTTGAATAAATCCAATTGTTAGACCATAGAACTGCCATATCCCGCAACCTATAAGATGCCAGCTCCACTGACTCGGTATCCAAAGCATGGATGATCCTCAACGTCCTCAATATCTCATCTATAAAGTCTTACGGGTCTTTATCCGGCTTTGACCCAAAAAATTCAGAAGGATTTAAACTCAGAAAATCACGAGCCCTTGCGCTGACCACCCGATCACCTGGGCCCGTACTCTGTCGTTGAGCCTGAGCGGCAACCAACTGAGTTAATAGCTGAATAGCCTCGGTCATTTGTTGACCCGAAGCACCAGGTGGAGGAACTTAACGCATAGGAGTTGGGGTTGAGACCCCTCTTTGTTCTTCTATAATAGGCGGAGTGTGGGAGTTATCGGATGGAGCCTCATTATGGAATTTACCTTCTTCTACATTCATTGGTGGCTCCCTTTCCATCCGCCTTTTTATCGTAGCCTTGCCCTTCTGGGCGGCTGTGGCTTTCCTCTTTACCGGCATCTTCGAAAACATAACGCACAATTAGAGCAAAGAAAATATTATAACACAGCTCTATCGCACGATCGATACAGAAGAAAGACAGTCATTTTTCCTAAATGCCCCACAGCCTCTTCCTTATAAGTGTGACGCGCTTCACACGCATAAACGAGACTCTGATGGACACGGCTCGTAGACACACCCTAGGACGGAACAACTCTGATACCACTTTTGTCACGACCCACCTAGTGGGCCATGACGGATATTCGGAGCTGGCTACTGAGCACCACTCACGATGCTATCTATCATATCTAGCCTGGACATACATCATTTTCAACATGAAATTCTACATAAGATGGTCATTAACATTTACAAAACATATATGTATACACATTAGCCCGCGAGGCTACCAAAAATGATATACAAAATATACCCCGGTATATTCATAAGACATCTGCTACTCACGCATACGCATCTACGAGCCTCTACTGGAGTACTGAGACAGAAGGACGGGATAGGACCCCGTCATACCCAAATATGTACACAAAAGAATGCATCAATAATTGGCACCTCCGGACTAGTGGGGTGCTCCTATGTAGTTGCTGATAGACTCCTATGAATCTGTACCTCCTCCCTGTCTACCTGTGGGCATGAACACAGCATCTATAAAAAGAAAGGACGTCAGTACGAACAATGTACTGAATATGTAAGGCATACACAATAACATGATAACGAGATGCAAGAATATAGGATAGAGGGGTAACTTGTAATTGATTGCCTCTAAAGGTGGAGACGTGCACACTAGCTTATATAATAAACACATCATATCATATAAGCATATATAACTGCCCGACCATATAGGTACGGTGCGATAATCATTCGCCCGCGTTTTGGCCTCCCGCGTCCGGGGTGAACATCTCATGCTGCCCACTAGTGGTGTCTGCCCGTGCTATCTAGACATGGTGTAGTCATCCTCATAGCTGGCAACTACGCCTGTCGTAGTGGTAACTGACCGGCCAACTAGGCACGGTGTAATCGTATATATACATATCATAAAGCATGCATGAGATCCCAAATGAAAGCTATAACTCTATCGGAGTGATGTAAGGTCGGTAACATCCGATTATATTACAGAACAGTCATGACCGCCATGTCTCACCTTGAAGGAACTAGTATTATGAGGTGAGACTATCAACAATGAGTAATATCAAGAAAATCATGCAGTATGATCATTAGTCTCATCATAGCATCATTTCATAAGCTTTAGAATCTCTATGAATAAAATCATCATAATCATCATCATTATCATAGAACATATCGCATCTCTTTCTCATAGGAAGCATTTAGAAATCTTTGGCCTTCAATTTTGGGATATGAGAAAATCATGGAAATATATAGGAATCATAGTGTAGGAGTCCTGCATTTGAAAGAAAGGGAAGAGACTTACATACCTTTACGTCGCTATAGCTTTATCGACTAAGTGGTCCCCTCCGATACTCACAACTCTACATTCAAGAGGATTCGTACTAAGGTTAGATAACTGGAAACATACTTGAAGCTAAGCTAAGGCGACTAAGGGCTAACGAAAATTGGGCATCACTTCCTTTGTTTCTACAACTCTCTCCATATAATATAACAACTCCCAAACATCAATAACAACATCCATAATATCATAATCAATAAACTTGGTAAGCTAGACATTATTCAATTCTCAAAATTCCTTATCAAAATTATTCATAACCCTAACTATGGCACAATACCATATCCATTCTCATACAATGCTTCTATAACATCCTTAATACCATTCATAGCAAGATTATGCTAATTACGTATCAAGAACTATGATTCAAGTCAAATTACCATTCAAAAGTACCACTATTTCCATATTTGAACTCCGTACTCTACTTTCTTCCATAACCCAAGTCTTTCAACCACTCAATATTCCTAATAACATGGAATGAACATAAAACTCACCTTTGATTATGTTGGAATGTGTCACGACCCGACCAGGGGCCGCGACGGGTACCCGGGGCTAGCCAAGGAGCACCCCTCATTCTACTGCTTAACATACTCATTGAACATCCTTTTATCAAAATCATACTCAAGTTATAAGAAAAATATCTTTCATTCGAAGATATAAATACTTTCATATGCACAAGCCTTTGGGTCATTGAACTAGTATATATATATATATATATGCATGGTAGCAACCTCGTGAGACCATTTTACCCACATTGCGTATCTACGAGCCTCTAGTAGAATACTAGACATATGGACGGGACAGGACCCCGTCGTGCCCAAAACATACATGTACACAAAAAGGATAACCATAAGCACCTCCGGAACAATAGAGTGCTCTCAAGCAGCTAAAAGCTCCTACAAGTCTGGAGCAAGATAACCTCTCTGTCTACCTATGGGCATGAACACAACGTCCAAAGAAAACGGACATCAGTACAAACATTTTACTGAGTATGAGAGGCATAAACAATAATATCACATCAATGAAGTAAATAAAGCATCAATAAGGAACATCTCTATCTAACTGTCACATGGAAAAAGAGTGATACATGCTGGCTTACTCATAGTCATCATCATATCACATATGCATAAATATATATATAAACTTCCCGTCCATATCGGATCGGTGTGATAATCATGAGCCTGCGTCCAGGCCTCCCGCGTTCGGGGTATCATCTCATGCCGCCCACTAGTGGTGTCTGCCCATGCCATCTGGCCATGGTGTATTGCTGCCTGCCTTAGCGGTGACTGCCCGACCAATTAGGCGCGGTGTTATCTCATCATCATAATATACTCATCATAGTGCATGCATAAAGACTCAAAGACAACTATGCTTTATCGGGGTGACGTATGGTCGTGATCCCCTGATTTCCTTGTGGAGCACTCATTAACATCCCGCCTCACCTTGAAGGTAATAGTATATGAGGTGAGTGTAAGCAATGATGATATCATGGACGTTTCAGGAACATCATATCATGAACATCTAGAACTTCTATACTTTAACTCATTACCTTGTGTAGCTAATTAGGGATATCGATTCATATCTTTTCGGAACTTAAGAGATTCATGGAGAAGAAAGAAAGTCATACTATAGGATTCATGACATAGAAGGAAAGGACTAGCCTCACATACCTTTTGCGCTTGACTAATCTATCGTTCGCTTGGTTTCCTTTGGTTCCCATGTTTCTACCTTCAAGACGAATCGCATTGACATTAGTTACTCGGTTATAGGAATATTTCACTATTTCTAGGGAAAATTGGGCAGCACTTCCTTTGTTTATACTACTTTTCCCACATTCTATATCAACTCCCAAACGTTAATAACAACATTCACAATATAGCAACAACCAATCATCATTTACCTACACTTCCCACAATTCACCATTTCTCTTTGATTTCTCCACAACTATGGTCATAATTAATTATTGCACTTTTTCACAAATAATACTTATTCCATATTCTAGATGTCGTACATAACACATTTACAATCATAACATACCAATATTCATCATCCACCCCAAACTACTACTCAACACTGACACTATTCACATATTCATGACCCAATTTCTATGTCTTTCCACAATCCAAGTGTTGCAACTTTCAACCACTCACACCATATAAAAAGGGTCATAAAACTCACCTTAGATGATGGATGAACAATACTCAAGTGAAGCTTCTCTTCTTACACCAAAACCCTAACTCACTTCTCTTGAGTTTTCTTGGCTTAGATGAACTTTTAATGGGTTTCATACGCTTGATTTCATGGATTTGGTGTAGTTGACTAAGGTTTTTCCCTTGATTTCTTGTGGATGAATGGTGGCGAAGGTTCTAGAGAGTTCTTGGAGAGAAGAGAGTGGAAGATGAAATGAAATAAAATGAGGGAGGGGTCTTATATTAATTCATGAAATCAGTCCCGACCGAGATGTACGGTGCGATCGATGGAGCATCGATCTAGGCGTCGAAGTCATTAAATTTCCAGTGATCAATCTGTCATTTCCTTTCATTCGACGGTGAGAAGGACGGTTCATCGAACTGATCGACGGAGCGTTGACTTGTTCGTCGAAGGGTCTTCGCTCCAGCTAAAATTTACGGTGCAATCGACGGGGCGTCAACTCGTTCGACGGTACAAAGAACTATCGTCGAACCCCCCTTTCGCAAAACTGCGGTGAAGTTTCATTAACGAGTTTTTATCCTTTTCCTTTAACTTCTTTGGAATCTTAATTAGAATTATTAATTATCCCTTCTTACTTGTAGGGACATCATGTTCACCTTAACTTACGTTAGTCCCTTCTCTGCTCAGCAACCCAAAGTTCTGAGGTGTAACATTCTTTCCCCCTTTTGGAACATTCGTGCTCAAATGTTAAGTACTCGGGAATTCTACAAAAATTTCGCCAGAGTTTCCCCTGTAACATGGCACTACCATCCTGTCACAACAACCCATAATAATCTGCCTCACAGGGCTACAATACAATAAAACTCTAAGAAAGACTTACGAAATCTCCCGAAGATAGAGGAAATAATATCTGAGTAATGATGGAAATAGGGGTGTTCAGACACTCTACTTATTACACTTCATTTACTGCATACATACCCTATAGTGCCGGCGCTTCCTCTTGAACCTCTCCTGGGTTTGGAATAAGTGTGGATACCTGGATTTCATTTTCTCTTCCGCTTCGCAAGTCATCTCTTCTCGATTGGTATTCCGCCATAAGACCTTAATTGAAGCCACTTCTTTGTTTCGAAGTATTCGTACCTGCCTATCTAAGATGGAAATGGGTACTTCTTCATATGCCAACTTTTCTGTCACTTGCACATTATCTATCGGAACAATTCTCTTGGGATCTCCAACACACTTTCGGAGCATTGAGACATGAAAAACTAGGTGAACTGATTCAAGCTGTGAAGGCAAGTCCAATTCATATGCTACTTGGCCCACCTTACGGATAATTTTATAGGGTCCAATGTAGCGGGGACTCAATTTTCCTTTCTTGCCAAATCTCATTACTCCTTTCATTGGCGACACCTTAAAAAATGTCCAATCATCAACCTGAAATTCCAAGTCTCGCCGGCGATTATCCGCATAAGATTTTTGGCGGCTTTGAGCTGTCAACAATACATCCCAGATCACTTGGACTTTTTGTACCGCTTGCTGAATCAATTCAGGGCCTGTTAACTGTACTTCCCCTATTTCGAACCATCCAATTGGGGACCTACACTTTCTTCCATATAGGGCTTCGTATGAAGCCATTTGGATACTGGAATGGTAGTTATTGTTGTAAGCGAACTCAATAAGGGGTAGGTGATCATCCCAACTACCACCAAAATCTATCACACATGCTCGGAGCATATCTTCCAAGGTCTGAATAGTACGTTCAGATTGTCCATCGGTCTGTGGATGAAACGCCGTGCTAAGCTTCACCTGGGTACCTAGACCTTCTTGAAAAGATTTCCAGAATGTGGCTGTGAACTGCGTTCCTCTATCTGTAATAATGGATAATGGACCACCATGAAGTCGCACAATTTCCTTGAGATACAACCTCACATAATCTTCTGCGGAGTATGTGGTCCTGACTGGAAGAAAATGAGATGCCTTTGTTAATCGGTCCACAATTACCCATATGGAATCACACTTGCCTCGGGAATGGGGCAATCCTATAATAAAATCCATATTGATAACCTCCCATTTCCACGTAGGGATTTCCATTACTTGCAATAATCCTCCTGGCTTTTGATGTTCGATCTTTACTTGCTGGCAATTTGGGCATTGGGCCACAAATTCTGCTATGTCTCTCATCATGCTATCCCACCAATATATCAATTTGAGATCGTGGTACATTTTTGTTGCACCCGGGTGAATATAATACCGAGAGTAATCGGCATCTTCTAGAATTTGTCGGCGCAATTCGGCAACATTCGGAACACATAGCCTGCCATGGTATCTAAGGACCTCATCCATCGATGTTTTAAATGGAGATCTCTCTTTTTCATGAAATGTGTCTCTGTAGTGGCTGAACCGCGGATCTTCATACTGACGCTCTTTCACTTCCACATTCAGAGACGAAACCGTGGGATCATTAATACTAATCCCTGCACTACCCGAATCTACCACACGCACCCCAATATTAGCTAGCCAGTAAAGCTCATGAACCATTTCTTTCCTTCCCGAGGGAACTTCACATAAACTGCCCATTGATCGGCGGCTAAGCGCATCGGCTACTACATTTTCTTTTCCAGGGTGATACAAAATATTCACATCATAATCTTTCAACAATCCTAACCACCGCCTCTGCCGCAGATTTAACTCCTTCTGCTTGAAAATGTATTGAAGGCTCTGGTGGTTTGTATAGATGTGAACATGTACGCCATACAAGAAATGTCTCCATATCTTCAATGCATGAACAACTGCAGCCAATTCAAGATCGTGAGTTAGATAGTTCTTTTCATGCTTCCGCAGCTGTCTCGAGGCAAAAGCAATAACTTTACCGTGCTGCATCAATACACATCCTAATCCAACACCGGTAGCGTCACAATACACCACATAGCCATCTGATCCTTCTGGAAGTGTTAAGAATGGAGTTGAGGTTAATCTGTCCTTCAACTCTTGGAAACTACGTTCACAAGCATCATCCCATTGAAATTTAGCTGACTTCTGGGTTAGTTTCGTCAACGGGGCTGAAATAGATGAAAATCCCTCTACGAATCTTCTGTAATAGCCTGCCAATCAAAGAAAACTATGAACTTCTATAGGTGTCGTAGGCCTTGGCCAATTCTTTACCGCTTCAATTTTTTGCGTATCAACTCGAATACCATCATCTGAAATCACATGGCCCAGAAATGTTACGGAATTCAGCCAAAACTCGCACTTTGAAAATTTTGCATATAGTTCTCGTGCTCGAAGAATTCCAAGTACGATACGCAAATGATCGTCATGTTCTGATTCTGTGCGAGAATACACCAGAATATCCTCAATGAATACTATCACAAACAAGTCCAAGAGTGGCCTGAGCACATTATTCATCAAATTCATAAACACGGTCGGAGCATTAGTCAACCCAAACGACATCACCCGGAATTCATAGTGGCCATATCTTGTTCTAAAAGCTGGTTTGGGAATATCTTCTTCTCTAACCCTCACTTGATAATAACCCAACCTCAAGTCTATTTTAGAAAACCACTTGGCACCCTGTAGTTGATCAAATAAATCATCAATCCTGTGGAGAGGATATTTGTTCTTTATCGTCACATTGTTCAACTACCTATAATCAATGCACATTCGTAGGGAACCGTCTTTCTTTCTCACAAACAAGACTGGTGCTCCCAACGACGATGAGTTGGGTCTAATAAACCCCTTTTCAAGCAAATCCTTTAATTGCGCCTTTAGCTCTTTCAATTCTGCCGGAGCCATTCGATAAGGAGGAATAGAAATAGGCTTGGTGTCCGGCAACACATTAATGGCGAAGTCAATTTCTCTTTCTGGAGGAAGGCCTGGAAGTTCATCTGGGAATACGTCCGGAAATTCATTTACTACCGGAACAGATTGGAAAGCTGGCGACTTTGCTTCGACATCTTGAACTCGGACTAGATGATAAATGTAGCCATTGGCTATCATCCTTCTTGCCTTGAGATAGGAAATAAACCTACCTCTTGGAGACGCTGTATAACCCTTCCATTCAAGCACGGGTTCTCCCGAAAATTGGAATCGAACTACTTTCATCCGGCAATCAACATTAGCATAGCATGAGGCCGACCAGTCCATACCCATAATCACATCGAATTCTCTCATTTCAAGCTCAACTAGATCAACTTTAGTTTGGCGATCACGTATCACTATCACTCAAATTTTATACACTTGTCTAGCTATCACGGGATCACCAATCGGAGTAGATACCTTAAAAGGTCAGATTGGCTCAAGTTTCACCCCAATGCGACCAGCAACGTACGGGGTAATATAGGAAAAAGTAGAACCCGGATCTATCAAGGCATATACATCATAGGAAAATATGCATAATGTACTTGTAACTACATCGGGGGAGGACTCAAGATCCTGTCGTTCGGGTAATGCATATATACAGGGGCTGAGCGGCACCTGAAGTAGATGATCCCCCTCGGCCTCTACCTCGGCCACTAGAATCTGAGGAGTCTGCCCTATTGGGGGCATTGAAGAGGAGTCGGTTGCTGATCCTGTGGGCTGAATCCCCACTATACCGCTCGTTGACGGGCAGTCTCGCATCATATGCCTAACCTGGCCACAGGTATAGCAAGCATCCGAACCTTGGTGACACTGTCCGGAATGCAGTCTACAACACTGGCTGCATCACGGCACTGAGGGTCTCCTCTGACTGTAATCTTCCCTGAACTGAGAATCCGAGACCCTCGAACTCTTACCCGGTCCTGAACGAAAGGAGCGATCAAATCTCCTACCCGTGAATCGAGGAGGTGCACTAGTCACCGACTGGCCTGAATGTTGGGAATAAGTCTGCCTCGATGTCACGACCCAAACCCGTAGGTCGTGACTGGTGCCTGTTACATCCCGTATTTTTGAACGTCGGGTTAATTGTAAGTTGAGGTGGGGCCCACACGTCAAGATTTTTTTTGGGACATGTGACAAATTATATAAATCACATATGTGAAGTTAAACACAACTCAAGAAGGACCCTTGGGCCAAATCAAAGTGGAAGTCCTCCAAACGAATATTTTTAAGAAAACGTTTTCGGGTGACCTGACTTTGGGGGGCAAAAACTGTATTGTAAGTTTCGAATTTCGAAAATACCTTGAAATAGAAGTTGTAGATAATTGAATTAGCTTTCCATCCATAGGTCGTGGGTTCCCAGGTGACGTCGGTACAAGGAGATATGGACGTTTTAAGCTCGAAAGGTCAGTGGGCTAGGCCCAACTCGGGACCAACCGAGTTGGCCCAAAAAAATGAAAAGAAAAATTTAGGCCCAAGGTGAGAGGGTGGCCGGCCATACCTGGTCCAAGCCCACCAAATTAATTAATTTCCATGTGGCAAATTAATTATAAAGGGATCATTATCCCTTAGATGATTCAAGAAACTTAGAAGGAGAAAGAACAAACAAAACAAGAGCAAAAAAAAGGGCCATTTCGGGTTTGGCCATAGAAAATTCACCCCTCCAAATCTTCCTCCAAAAATTATTTTCTTGTGGTATTCCTACTAATTTAAGGGTCCTTTACAACTTGGTGTAATTGTTTTGGAAGAAGGAGCACTTATTTCTTCAAGTTGACAACTTGTTCAAGTGAAGGAGTTGTAGAAAAAGGTAAGAATCAATTCCTTTTTCTTATGTTATGAAGGTTTGTTTATGTTGTGGTATGTGGAAATGAGTAGAAATTATGGAAATAAGGAAGTTTGCAAAGTGGGTATGTATATATATATATGTAGCCATGGGTGTATATATGTTGTATACATATATGAGTTGAATTTTATGTTGCATTCTAGTTGTGGTTATGATGGAAATCATATTGGGAATGAAAGTTGAATGAATTTTGGTTGAAGTTGGAATGTAGATGATTATGTCACTTTAGAATAATTTTGTGATATTATGGAAATGAAGTTGTTAAGATGTGAATTATGATTATGGTTGATGAATTTGGAAGTTGGAAACTTGTTATGAAGTTGTATGCCAAAGATTTGATGTTTTGCATAAGTTATGATTTTGGCGGAAGATTGTATATCATGTATATCGAGTGTATATCTTAAGGAAAACGATATGAAATGTTTCTAGAACTATATGGTGATGATCATGATGGTTGTTGAATATGAAATTATTGATCTTAGTTGAAAGTTGGGTTGAATTGAAGATTATGTCAACTTGTGAGAAAAATGACTAGTTGAAGGATATTTGTGTTTTTAATGTTCATTGTTGATATTGTTGTTGTCGTTTGGGTTGTTGTTGATGATTTATAGCCGAGTTGAATTCTCGGGGTGTCATATGTATAGGGGAAGTGCTGCCGAAATTTCGGTAGCCAAATATGCTTAAAGTTGAAATAATGGCATTAATAATTCACAATTGGTAAACTTGACCAATTGCAGTTTTTCGACGAAACGGGAAGTGAGTTTGGAAAGGCTTAAGGAGCGCGAAAGGTATGTAAAGCAACCCCAATTCTTCCCTTGGCATGCCCCTAGTGTGTTAGGGTCGGATCCGGGCCTCGAAGGACCTCTTGGCCCTCGGAATCCGCAAGACAAAATTTCAGTTTTTCCTTCAGTAGAATTGAACCATTTTGATACATTTTTTTCTGAAATTATGCAATTTTGCTCTAAATTATTCAGAAAATCATAGAATGTTTGTATAACCGTTTTAGGTGATACTATATGCTTAGAGGGCACAATTTGAGCCCGCCGCCTTGTTTGTCCCAAGGCGGGCCCGCTATTTACGGTTTTGCCCCTAATGTGTTAAAGCTTCCTTTTTAAGCGATTTTTGAAAGAAATGTTTTAATTACCCTACTAATCGCTTAACGAATATCATTTTAAATATTCTGTTAAATATTATAAATTATTTTGACACTCGGAATGACTTCGGGAAAGTTATACTTCTGTAATTTATTATGATATCCGAAATACATTTATTATGATTCCGTCCGACCCCATTGGATTTGTTTGTCTTCGATACGCTTCATCGAGTCTTTGAAAATATTTATTATATTTTTAAATTGCATTAGTCTCTCACTACTCCACTCGTGGATGTCCCAATGTTTCCCACACTGAGCCCGGGCCAGGATATGTTGTCAAGCGTAATTCTCTGCATTGTTCGCCGCGTCCCGGTGTGAGGGGGCAGGTATACGCGTACATGGGTCTGTGGAGTATGATGTGCCATGTCCGCCTATTCTGATCTGATCTGTATGGCCATTTTGATATGACATTATATGATACGGGGCCACGCCCCTTTTTCTGATTCCTCTGTATAGTGGCACCAGCGTCGGGAGGGTGGCCACATTCTATCTGCCGAGTCCCGTGTCAGGGACCGGATATGATATGATATGACATATGTTTCTGTACGCATTCTGTCTGTTTTGGAAATATGCATTTGACACTCTGGATTCTGTACTCATTTTCTGTAACCATTATGATTTGACTTCTGTGATTCCGCTTTACATATTCAGTACATATTTCGTACTGACCCCCTTTCTTCGGGGGCTGTGTTTTCATGCCGCGCAGGTACTGACGACAGGTTCGCTGATCCACACGTTTAGGATCCTATTTCTGCTATTTGGGGCGCTCTCTTCTACAGAGCCCATCTTTTGGTACAGTCTGTCACTGCTATCTGGATATGTACTTTGTTCAGGGTATGATGGGGCCCTGTCCCGTCTTATGATTATGATATGTTCTGTAGAGGTCTGTGGATACATCTGTGTTGGTTCTGTACATATGTTTTGGGATATTATGTTCTGTGATGGCCTTATCGGCCTATGTGTGCCAAGTCTGCTTTTCTGCTAAGTTCTGTAGCGACCACTAATATTATTATTATATTATTATTCTGTTAATATGCTAATTTGGGGTATCGGGTACGTATAGGTGCCCAGCTCGGGCACTGGTCGCGGCCCACGGGGTTGGGTCGTGACAAAAGTGGTATCAGAGCGGTTCGTCCTCGGAACGTCTACAGACCGTGTCTAGTAGAGTCTTGTTTATCGGTGTGTTGTGCACCACACCTATAAACAGGAGGCTACAGGGCATTTAGGATTCTACCCTTCTTTCTGTCTTAGATCGTGCGATAGAGCTGTGTTATCAGGATGACCCCTTCCTAACGAGTGGCTATATTTGCAGATATGCCTCCAAAAAAGGCGACAGCGGCCCAAAAGGCCAAGTCAGTTGCCGTAGGAGAGACTAGCCGGGTCCAGAGGACTACCAGGGCCCAGGTATATATTGCTCCAGAGACTTTGCCCCAGACAGAGGGTTCTTCTACACCGCCACTCGTGGAGGAGATTGGGGCAGCCGTAGCTGCAGATCGGGGGACGGCTCCACTGCCAGCTCCCACAGTTCCAGTACCTGAGCCTCCAGCTCCACGGCCAGGCACTGAGGATCAGTCTATGAGGGAGGCAGTCCAGTTGCTGACTAGACTTGTGGCAGGGCATGGACTGGGAGGTGACCGGGCAGTCAGGCGTGATAGTTCGAGAGCCCGTGAGTTTTTGACTTGTAACCCTCCAGAGTTCTTCGGGACTAAGCCCGAGGAGGATCCTGAGGAGTTTATTAGGAAGATGCGACGCACTCTAGATTTGATTAATGCTTCCGAGACAGAGTCAGTCGCGTTAGCTTCGTACCGGTTATATGATGTGGCGGCAAACTGGTACGAGTCATGGGGGCTATCCAGGGGGGACGGCGCTCCTCCAGCAGTTTGGGGCGATTTTTCTCAGGCATTTCTTGGACACTTTCTGCCCCCAGAGTTGCGACGAGCCAGATCTGATAGATTCTTATTATTGAGGCAGAAGGGCCGCAGTATTCGGGACTATAGTTTGGAGTTTGATTCCTTGGCCCGATATGCACCTGCTGTGGTAGCTACTATGACTGACAGGATGCACAGGTACATTATGGGGCTGGACGATTATTTGGTCGACAGTTGTTTGGTGTTGGCCGCTCAGCCCAGTATGGATATTTCCCGTATACAGGCACATGCCCAGGGTATGGAGGACCGGCATAGAGGACATCAGCCCGACAGGAGCCAGGATCGGAGACAACCCAAGAGGGCCAGATCAGCTGGGTATTCTGGGGAGTCTTGGAGTAGGCAGCCTCAGCAGCAGCAGCAGTCTAGCAGACATCCTTCCCAGCCGGCACAGAGCACACCTCCGCAGTTTACAGGCCGGAGATTCGATAGCCCAGGGTATTCAGGAGCAGGCCAGAGCTCTAGGGCTTCAGGTCCGTGGACAGATGGGGGTTCCGGTCAGATAAGGCCACCCAGGCCTCAGTGTTCTTATTGTGGCAGATATCATCCTGGAGAGTGCTATAGAGCCACCAGTGCATGTTTTTCTTGTGGCCGTCAGGGCCATTCTGTGAGAGATTGCCCGTATAAGGGTAATTTGGGTGGTGCAGCGCAGCCTACCGAATTAGCTGTTGGTTCATCATCTTCGTCTGTAGCTATGCGCCCCACGGGGCAAGGTACATCAGCACCAGCAGGCCGTGGTAGGGGCCGTGGCGGAGCTTCCAGTTCTGGCGGTCCTTCGAACCGCATCTATGCCCTGACTAGTCGACAGGATCCGGAGACGCCACCAAATGCGGATATAGGTATATTATTATTCCTTTCTCGAAATATATTTGTAATGATCGGTCTAGGCTCTATTTTGTGGTATATTTGCCCATCCTAGTTACTAATAGGATTGAGGCAAAACCCGAATTGAAAAAAACCGTTGGGGTAGCCGTGCATATAATAAAAGGTGAGTCTTGAAGACTTAGAGGGCTAATATAATAAATGCATAATCAGAAAAATGAAAGACCCTCTCTAGAGCGGAGTGGGACCTGCTACGAAAAATTATTCGGAAATTGTTAAGACCCCGACTTGTCTTAAATTACGTAACAAAGGACGTGCGGGGCAATTGGTGTAATTATACCGGCCCTAACGTGCCTAAATGCATTAAAGTTGTAAGGTTAAGCGTGCTAGGGCCAGAGCAATTCTGGGATGGGTGACCCTCTGGGAAGTAAACTAAAATTCTCACAAGTATAGCAATAAGGGACGAATGGGAAATTTGGGGTAACCTAAAGGAAATTAGAATATGTGGAGTGATTAGAGACCTTAAAGAAGTCGGGGAGACTAAGGCAAAATAAGTCGGTGAGGAAGAAGATAGCGCAATGCAGCTTGAGAATAAGAGTAAGTTTGAATAAGCGTTTGGGAATTGTTTTGTAAGTGAAATGGTAGTAAATGTATATGTGTGCATATGACACCCCGTTCATGACTGTACTGACCGGCAGGTGGGCCCCAGCAGCCAGTGTCGCGATATATGAAAGATATTAACTGAACAGAATTTGAGAAACAAAGCGAAAGACATGGTACAGATATTACAAGTAAACTGACACTAGTTCCGCTGCCAGCTAAGGCCGGGACGTTATAGCACAACGATGTTCGGAAATAGAAAAAAAAAAAACGAGTACGCAAAAAGGGGACAGTAATAGTAACGTTTGGGATATTTTGAAGGAAAGAAAGAGACCTCTCCGACGTATTATAATACCCCATAAGGCTAGTTGAACATTCGAGGACGAATGTTCTAAAGGGGGAGAGGATGTTACATCCCGTATTTTTGAACGTCGGGTTAATTGTAAGTTGAGGTGGGGCCCACACGTCAAGATTTTTTTTGGGACATGTGACAAATTATATAAATCACATATGTGAAGTTAAACACAACTCAAGAAGGACCCTTGGGCCAAATCAAAGTGGAAGTCCTCCAAACGAATATTTTTAAGAAAACGTTTTCGGGTGACCTGACTTTGGGGGGCAAAAACTGTATTGTAAGTTTGGAATTTCGAAAATACCTTGAAATAGAAGTTGTAGATAATTGAATTAGCTTTCCATCCATAGGTCGTGGGTTCCCAGGTGACGTCGGTACAAGGAGATATGGACGTTTTAAGCTCGAAAGGTCAGTGGGCTAGGCCCAACTCGGGACCAACCGAGTTGGCCCAAAAAAATGAAAAGAAAAATTTAGGCCCAAGGTGAGAGGGTGGCCGGCCATACCTGGTCCAAGCCCACCAAATTAATTAATTTCCATGTGGCAAATTAATTATAAAGGGATCATTATCCCTTAGATGATTCAAGAAACTTAGAAGGAGAAAGAACAAACAAAACAAGAGCAAAAAAAAGGGCCATTTCGGGTTTGGCCATAGAAAATTCACCCCTCCAAATCTTCCTCCAAAAATTATTTTCTTGTGGTATTCCTACTAATTTAAGGGTCCTTTACAACTTGGTGTAATTGTTTTGGAAGAAGGAGCACTTATTTCTTCAAGTTGACAACTTGTTCAAGTGAAGGAGTTGTAGAAAAAGGTAAGAATCAATTCCTTTTTCTTATGTTATGAAGGTTTGTTTATGTTGTGGTATGTGGAAATGAGTAGAAATTATGGAAATAAGGAAGTTTGCAAAGTGGGTATGTATATATATATATGTAGCCATGGGTGTATATATGTTGTATACATATATGAGTTGAATTTTATGTTGCATTCTAGTTGTGGTTATGATGGAAATCATATTGGGAATGAAAGTTGAATGAATTTTGGTTGAAGTTGGAATGTAGATGATTATGTCACTTTAGAATAATTTTGTGATATTATGGAAATGAAGTTGTTAAGATGTGAATTATGATTATGGTTGATGAATTTGGAAGTTGGAAACTTGTTATGAAGTTGTATGCCAAAGATTTGATGTTTTGCATAAGTTATGATTTTGGCGGAAGATTGTATATCATGTATATCGAGTGTATATCTTAAGGAAAACGATATGAAATGTTTCTAGAACTATATGGTGATGATCATGATGGTTGTTGAATATGAAATTATTGATCTTAGTTGAAAGTTGGGTTGAATTGAAGATTATGTCAACTTGTGAGAAAAATGACTAGTTGAAGGATATTTGTGTTTTTAATGTTCATTGTTGATATTGTTGTTGTCGTTTGGGTTGTTGTTGATGATTTATAGCCGAGTTGAATTCTCGGGGTGTCATATGTATAGGGGAAGTGCTGCCGAAATTTCGGTAGCCAAATATGCTTAAAGTTGAAATAATGGCATTAATAATTCACAATTGGTAAACTTGACCAATTGCAGTTTTTCGACGAAACGGGAAGTGAGTTTGGAAAGGCTTAAGGAGCGCGAAAGGTATGTAAAGCAACCCCAATTCTTCCCTTGGCATGCCCCTAGTGTGTTAGGGTCGGATCCGGGCCTCGAAGGACCTCTTGGCCCTCGGAATCCGCAAGACAAAATTTCAGTTTTTCCTTCAGTAGAATTGAACCATTTTGATACGTTTTTTTCTGAAATTATGCAATTTTGCTCTAAATTATTCAGAAAATCATAGAATGTTTGTATAACCTTTTTAGGTGATACTATATGCTTAGAGGGCACAATTTGAGCCCGCCGCCTTGTTTGTCCCAAGGCGGGCCCGCTATTTACGGTTTTGCCCCTAATGTGTTAAAGCTTCCTTTTTAAGCGATTTTTGAAAGAAATGTTTTAATTACCCTACTAATCGCTTAACGAATATCATTTTAAATATTCTGTTAAATATTATAAATTATTTTGACACTCGGAATGACTTCGGGAAAGTTATACTTCTGTAATTTATTATGATATCCGAAATACATTTATTATGATTCCGTCCGACCCCATTGGATTTGTTTGTCTTCGATACGCTTCATCGAGTCTTTGAAAATATTTATTATATTTTTAAATTGCATTAGTCTCTCACTACTCCACTCGTGGATGTCCCAATGTTTCCCACACTGAGCCCGGGCCAGGATATGTTGTCAAGCGTAATTCTCTGCATTGTTCGCCGCGTCCCGGTGTGAGGGGGCAGGTATACGCGTACATGGGTCTGTGGAGTATGATGTGCCATGTCCGCCTATTCTGATCTAATCTGTATGGCCATTTTGATATGACATTATATGATACGGGGCCACGCCCCTTTTTCTGATTCCTCTGTATAGTGGCACCAGCGTCGGGAGGGTGGCCACATTCTATCTGCCGAGTCCCGTGTCAGGGACCGGATATGATATGATATGACATATGTTTCTGTACGCATTATGTCTGTTTTGGAAATATGCATTTGACACTCTGGATTCTGTACTCATTTTCTGTAACCATTATGATTTGACTTCTGTGATTCCGCTTTACATATTCAGTACATATTTCGTACTGACCCCTTTTCTTCGGGGGCTGCGTTTTCATGCCGCGCAGGTACTGACGACAGGTTCGCTGATCCACACGTTTAGGATCCTATTTCTGCTATTTGGGGCGCTCTCTTCTACAGAGCCCATCTTTTGGTACAGTCTGTCACTGCTATCTGGATATGTACTTTGTTCAGGGTATGATGGGGCCCTGTCCCGTCTTATGATTATGATATGTTCTGTAGAGGTCTGTGGATACATCTGTGTGGGTTCTGTACATATGTTTGGGATATTATGTTCTGTGATGGCCTTATCGGCCTATGTGTGCCAAGTCTGCTTTTCTGCTAAGTTCTGTAGCGACCACTAATATTATTATTATATTATTATTCTGTTAATATGCTAATTTGGGGTATCGGGTACGTATAGGTGCCCAGCTCGGGCACTGGTCGCGGCTCACGGGGTTGGGTCGTGACAGTGCCCGAGCTGGACACCCATATGTACCTGTCAAACATAATCAGACTGATACTATAGGTCCTCAATCAATCACATCGTAATAACATACGCAAGCCAACGAGGCTGCCACTGTATATATTATTATATTACGCAGGCCGACAAGGCTGCCACTACATATCAGTATATTACGCAAGCCGACAAGGCTGCCACTACGAAACGATAATATATGGAAGCCGGCAAGGCTGCTACCAGGACAGAACATCCACAATAACCATATAGACACAGCTGATCAAATCTGTACACAACCCACATACATGTCTACAGACCTCTAAGAGTATCAACAGTGAAATATGACGGGACAGGGCCCCGTCGTACCCCTAGATAAACATATATATACAAAAGAAGGTCTGTACCAAAAATCTAGGCTCCGGGACAATGGAGCACTCCAAAACAGCTGAATAGAAGTCCTAAGCTGGCGGATCACCAAAGCGAGTATCTGCACCTGCGGGCATGAAACCCAGCCCCCCGAAGAAAGAGGGTCAGTACGAGATGTGTACTGAGTATGTAAAGCATGAAATACAGTAAAGAGGATCATAACCGAAATAGGGAGTGCAGGAAACCAGTACAATGTCCAGAATACCAAAACACTTGCCTTTTGAAACATAAATCATACATGTCAATATCATATATCATACCCGGCCCATTATGGGACTCGGTGAATAAAGTCATAATATGCCCTCCTGGCCGCCGTAACATATCATCATATCATCATATCATATCATATCATATATATATATATATATATATATATATATATATATACCGTACCCGGCCATCTAGTGAGGGACTCGGTGAACAATGCAGTGAAATTGTGCACGATAACATACCCGGCCCGAGACTCAGTGAAAGACATATTGAGGCATGCACGAGCAGAGTTGTTATATCCCGTGTTTTCACACGTTGGGAAAATTTGAAAATAATCTTGACTTGTAAGAAATAAGGTCAAAGTTGATTTTTATTTGACATAGGAGTTGTGCATGAAAGAATAGAGTCGTGGAAGTGTGGGACAAGGCTAAGGGAAATTTTAGAATTTTAGAAATTAGTTTCGGGAATTGCAAAATATGATTCACAAGTCATTGGGCTCAAAACAATTGAAGTGGAATTGAGGCCCAAAGTAGGGATCATGGCCATGTTCTACTTTGGGCCTCAATTCCACTTCAATTTGTTTGAGTCCAATGGCTTGTGAATCATATTTTGCAATTCCCGAAACTAATTTCTAAAATTCCAAAATTGCCCTTAGCCTTGTCCCACACTTCCACGACTCTATTCTTTCATGCACAACTCCTATGTCAAATAAAAATCAACTTTGACCTTATTTCTTACAAGTCAAGATTATTTTCAAATTTTCCCAACGTGTGAAAACACGGGATATAACATCCTCCCCCCCTTTAGAACATTCGTCCTCAAATGTTAAATTAATCTTATAGACTCTGAAAATACTTTGGGGGAGTTCATGTTTGTAGACAACACATATAACACACATTCATTATTGAAATAGAATTAAGCAAGGATTCAAGATTACCTGTGGGCATAGGGAACAAATGAGGATATTTCTTCTTTATTTCCTCTTCGACCTCCCAGGTCATTTCCTCCCTATTATCGTTCAGCCACAGCACCTTAACAGAGGCTACATCTTTGTTCCGGAGCTTCCTTACCTGGCGGTCCAAAATGAATACGGGTTGCTCCTCGTACGATAACTGCTCCGTCACCTGAATATCATCCGCAGGAAATATTCTGGAAGGGTCACCAATGCATTTGCGGAGCATAGATACATGGAATACCGGATGTACCGCTTCCAAATCTTATGGCAGATCTAACTCATAGGTGACATTTCCAAATTTTCTAACAATCTGATAAGGCCCAATATAACGCGGACTGAGCTTACCCTTTCTGCCGAACCGCATTACGCCTTTCATAGGCGATACCTTTAGAAATACCCAATCACTAACCTGGAATTTCAAAGGACGACACCGTTTATCAGCGTATGATATCTGTCGACTCTGGGATGCCAATAGTCGCTCTCGGATCAGTTTCACCTTATCAACGGCTTGCTGAATCATATCTGGGCCAATTAACTCTGTCTTGCCAATATCAAACCAGCCGATAGGTGACCTGCATTTCCTGCCATACAAGGCCTCGTACGGAGCCATCTGGATGCTGGAATGGTAACTGTTATTATAAGAAAAGTCAATCAATGGCAAGTGATCATCCTAGCTACCTCTGAAATCAATATCACAGGCCCGCAACATATCTTCAAGCGTCTGGATGGTGCGCTCGGCCTGTCCGTCACTCTGAGGATGAAAAGTTGTACTCAGGCTCAACTGAGTCCCTAATCCTTCCTGGAAAGATCTCCAGAAGTTCGCTGTGAACTGAGCACCTCTGTCAGTGATAATAGATATAGGAACTCTATGAAGTCGCACAATTTCTTTAATATAAAGCCTGGCATAATCCTCAGCGGAATAAGTAGTTCTGACGGGAAGAAAATGGGCTGATTTTGTCAGCCTATCAACAATAACCCAGATGGAATCATACTTCCGTGGAGTGCGAGGCAAACCTGTAATGAAGTCCATATTAATGATCTCCCACTTCCACGTCGAAATTTCCATTTCCTGCAACAGTCCACCCGGTTTCTGATGTTCAATTTTGACCTGTTGATAATTTGGACACTGGGCGACGAACTCTGCGATATCCCGTTTCATACCATCTGTCACGACCCAGCCCCGTGGGCCGCGACTGGCACCCTACCTGGGTACCCAGACCGAATCGCACATTCATTTTCAAATCCAAACTTATTTCATAATTTTTCGAAATCATACCGAACATAATTTATATCAAAATATGTCTTAAGCGGTCGTGCCAAATCAAAATATCATATCAAATACAAACGAAGCGGCGGAGTAGACATCGCCGGCCAAAAGTGCAAACATAAGCATAAGGGCCATTTGGGGCCATCATAACGAACGGACCGCTTTAAGACCAGAAAACAAAATCAGACAAACATACATAGGACCCTCGCCCCACATATATGACTACAGGCCTCTACAAACTCAAACAAAGACATATGGCGAGACAGGGCCCCGCCGTACCCAAATAGTCAAGCATACCGAATATATACAAAGCAAAAAGAGTCTGTACCAAAAGTGGACTCCGGATCAAATAAGAGTACTCCGGAATAGCAAGAAGTGAAGCCTACTGCGGAGGATCACCGATATCTGCACCTGCGGGCATAAAACGCAGCCCCCGAAGAAAGGGGGTCAGTACGAAATATGTACTGAGTATGTAAAGCACGGAGTACAGAAATATGGATCAAAACCGATAGCAAATCAAATGTCAAAGTGGAGTACAAATGGGTAGGTCAAAATCTATATCGAAAACATATACGTATACATAATGCAAATGAAATCATGCAAACGCTTAGGAACGTGGTCGCCACTCCGACGCTGGCGCCACACACAGCATAACACCAGAAGGTTTCAAATCTCCGTACATCCCCGAACACAAGCATAATCATAGGTGAGCGTATCGGGAACCGTAACACAGCATACGGCCGAATTATTATAAGGCGCACGAATCATAACCGGCCCGGGAACCGGTGAACGAAGTCATCATAAGGCACGAGCGGAGTCGTGAGCAAGCAAATGCAATCCATATTTCAAAATAGCCTTTCAAAACTTAGTAGTCTCATAAGTCATTTCATAGTACAAAATAATCGAATACTTAGTCGATACAAAGTTTCATTTCACAAAACGTTTCCAAAATATTACGTATGGCTCAAAACGTAACTTAGCATATCATAATATTCAAAACATAGCCCATAGCAGAACGTTTCAAAATCAAAGGGTTCATATCAAATCTTATTCCAAAGGAGAGCCCGATAGGACAAATAGGGCGTCTCGGGGTTAGCGGGCCCACCTCGAGTCAAATTGAGGTGGCGAACATAATTCACGAACATTAATAGGCCAAAAGGTCATACATAATCATTACCAGGTGACCCGATCACATTTCGATAGGTTTCGGACGATTGGTGGCATTCTAGCCAAAATAGAGCCCTTAGGCTTCAATTGAATTGAATGAATAGTAACTTTTCTGTGAATCGGGTTTCGAGGAGCAGAAATGCTCCGGAAGTTCCAATATTCACCTAGCACACTAAGACATGCCAAACGAAGAAGTGGGAAGCTTTACGTACCTTACAGACGTCGTATGCTCTCCCAAAAGTCAAGTCCCGTTTCGTCTAAAATCTGCAAATGGTCAAAGTTACCAATTGAGATTCTTAGGCTTAAAAATGCCATTAACTTCATTTTTGCCTACCGAAATTTCGGCAGCATTTCCCCTATAAATCTAACACCCCCGAGACTTAGCTCGGCTCAAAATACATCAACAACAACAGCCCACACATCAACAACAACACAAATCATAATCAAACCACTCTAGCTTCAAAGTTCTACCTTATTACCTAAGTTGGCAACTTTTCATTCAAACTTCCAAAACTCCAAATCTATATCCATATTATTGTATTCATTCACTCATTCAAGATTATTCAATCACATTCCAAATACATTCCAAGCCATATACGAAATTGCCCAAGATTCATTACTTTCCATAATTCTTTCAAAACATCAAAACTTACAACGAACGTTCTAACTTGCGTCATTTCATTCCGAATTCATTAATATCAACCATAAATCATATTTAAAGTCTTTAGCATCAAAGATATACAATGATATACGCAAATATACCAAAGGTATATACTTTCCGATAACGTTCCGAAATCATTTTCCAACGCCATTTCAATTCATTAATCATTCACTTACGACATAAAGGTCACAACGACGCATTAAACAAACTAAACAAGATCAATTCACATTTATTTCTCCTTCCTAAGGGCACACGGCCACCTTGCAAAATATACACACACCCACGGCTTCATTCACACATCAAAGTTACGGGGTTCTCGTCTATTCTCAATCCTTAACACATTCATATCAATTCTATAACACAAAAGTGTAAGAATTCTCACCTTTTCTTGAAACCCCGACTTGTCGCAAACGTAGTTCTTGTGCCAAACTAATTATACCCTGTTGAAGAGGGTCTTGAGCACTTCACAACTATGTAGAAACTAAGATTTTTGGATCACAACACAAGCTAGCACAATTTTTTTCTCTCTTTCCTATTCTCGGCCGAGAGCCCTTTTTATGTGGTGTTCTTGGATTTTTCTTTTGTTCTTGATAATTCTAAAGACTAACATGATATATATCCAATTGTAGAGGTCATGTGCTCAACACATGACATTAAAATGGGTTTGGGCCTTGGCCTTTGGCCGGCCACCCCACTACTTTGGGCCTCAATTTCTTGTGTTCTAATTCCTTGGCCCAATTCCTTAAAAGTCCGTTTTGTAATTCCCGAAACTAATTTCCGAAACTCCAAATTTACCCTCGGCCTTTCCCGATGTCTTAACATTAAAGATTCCATAACCAACATAGTCATATTCACCAAAATCAAAATATTTCCTTATAACACATAAATCGTAATTATTTCTCAATTTCCAATTATACGAAAACACGGGACATAACATTCTCCCCCCCCCCCCCCTTAAGAACATTCGTCCCCGAATGTTAGATTAATCTTATAAGGTCTTATGATCAAGGCAGGAGTGTCCCTTTTTAATAATGACATACATAATTCATTTTATCAATCAACACAACAAACTGAAAAAAAATTAGATTACCTGTGGACGTCGGAAACAAGTGGGGATATTTCTTCTTCATCTCGTCCTCCGCCTCCCGATTATTGTTGCGCCACAGGACTTTGACGGAGGGCACTTCTTTAGTGCGTAGTCTCCGCACCTGTCGATCCAGAATAGATACAGGCTGCTCGTCATAAGATAACTGCTCCGTCACCTGAATGTCATCAACTGGGAATATCCTGGAAGGATCACCAATGCATTTACGCAACATAGACACATGAAACACCGGGTGTACGGCCTCCAAGTCGGATGGTAAGTCTAGCTCATAGGCGACCTCGCCTATCTTTCGCACGATCTGATACGGCCCAATGTACCGGGGGCTCAACTTACCCTTTCTACCGAATCTCATGACACCCTTCATGGGCGACACCTTCAGGAATACCCAGTCGCCAATCCGGAACTCTAACGGTCGACGTCGTCTATCTGCATAAGCTTTCTGTCGACTCTGAGCAGCCAATAATCGTTCTCGAATAAGCTTTACCTTATCTACAGCTTCATGGATCACATCTGGCCCAATCAGCTTAGTCTCGCCCACGTCAAACCAACCAATAGGAGATCTGCATTTCCTGCCATACAGGGCTTCATACGGTGCCATCTGGAAGCTGGAGTGATAACTGTTATTATAGGCAAACTCAATAAGCGGCAAATGATCATCCCAGCTGCCCCTGAAATCAATAACGCAGGCCCGCAACATATCTTCGAGCGTCTGAATAGTGCGCTCGGCCTGCCCGTCGGACTGAGGGTGGAAAGTTGTACTGAGACTCACCTGAGTCCCTAATCCCTCCTGAAATGACCTCCAGAAATTTGCTGTAAACTGGGTACCTCGGTCAGTAATAATAGATATAGGGACTCCGTGAAGTCTGACTATCTCTCTGATATACAATCTGGCATAGTCCTCAGCCGAATAAGTAGTCCGAACCGGAAGGAAATGGGCTGATTTCGTCAGCCTGTCAACAACAACCCAGATAGAGTCGTACCTGCGTGGAGTGCGCGGTAATCCAACAACGAAATCCATATTAATCATCTCCCATTTCCAGGCTGGAATTTCCATCTCCTGTAATAATCCACCGGGCTTCTGATGCTCGATCTTAACTTGCTGGCAGTTCGGGCACTGACTAACAAACTCAGCAATATCTTTCTTCATGCCGTCCCACCAATACAAACACCTGAGGTCCCGATACGTTTTAGTGGAACCAGGATGAACAGAATACCGTGCATTATGGGCCTCGCCCATAATCTGCCGCCGTAAGCCCGCAACGTCCGGTACACAGAATCTGCCGTCATATAATAATACTCCGTCAGGCGAGATCTCAAACTGAGTCTTTGCTTTATTAAGGGCTACATCTCTGTACTGAATCAAAAGAGGATCCTCAAACTGGCGCTTCTTTACCTCCTGAATAATAGATGACTCAGCAACTGGACGAACAGAAATCCTAGAATCTCCAGAATCCACCAAACGGACTCCGAGGCTGGCCAGCTGATGAATATCACGAACCAAATCTCTCTTATCAAATGGAACATCAGCCAGACTGCCCACGGACTTGCGGCTAAGCGCGTTAGCTACCACATTGGCTTTCCCCGGATGGTACAGAATATCAACGTCGTAGTCCTTTAGTAGCTCAAGCCATCTCCGCTGCCGCAAATTTAGTTCCTTCTGCCTAAAAATATACTGGAGACTCTTATGGTCCGTATAGATATCAACATGGACCCCATATAAATAATGCCGCCAAATCTTCAAAGCATGAATCACCGCGGCCAACTCAAGATCATGAGTGGGATAGTTCTTCTCGTACGGTCTGAGCTGCCGGGAAGCATAGGCTATGACTCGACCGTGCTGCATCAATACACATCCTATCCCAATACCAGAGGCGTCACAATAGACAACATACCCGTCAGATCCCTCTGGTAGAGCCAAAACTGGTGCTGTAATTAATCTCTCCCTCAGCATCTGAAAGCTGCGCTCGCAGGCATCTGTCCACTAGAATTTTGCTGCTTTCTGGGTAAGCCTCGTCAGTGGTGCTGCAATAGAAGAAAAATCCTCCACAAACCTGCGATAATACCCAGCCAATCCCAGAAAACTGCGCACCTCTGTCGGTGTAGTAGGCCTGGGCCAATTCTGCACAACCTCAATCTTCTGCGTGTCGACCCGAATACCATCTGCGCCGACAATATGGCCCAAGAATGCCACAGAAGTCAACCAGAACTCACATTTAGAGAATTTAGCATATAACTTCTGCTGGCGGAGAATGCCAAGTACCGTCCTCAAATGATCTGAATGCTCCTCGGCTGATCGCGAGTAAATCAAGATATCATCAATAAACACAATAACAAACATATCCAGAAAAGGCCGAAATACCCGGTTCATCAGATCCATAAATACTGCTGGAGCATTAGTCAGCCCGAAAGACATAACTCTGAACTCATAATGCCCGTACCGGGTCCTGAAAGCAGTCTTCGGGATATCTGACTCCCGTACTCGCACCTGATGATAACCTGAGCGCAGATCTATCTTTGAAAAGTGTCTAGCACCCTGCAGCTGATCAAACAAATCATCAATCCGGGGGAGGGGATATTTATTCTTTATAGTCACCTTATTAAGCTGTCGGTAATCGATACACATCCGCAATGACCCATCTTTCTTTCTGACAAACAATACCGGCGCTCCCCAGGGTGATGTGCTGGGTCTGATAAAGCCCTTATCCAACAAATCTTTCAGCTGCTCTTTCAACTCCTTCAACTCAGCTGGTGCCATTCTGTACGGAGGAATAGATATAGGCTGTGTATCCGGCATCAACTCGATAGTAAAATCAATCTCCCGCTCAGGCGGAAGGCCAGGAAGCTCGTCAGGAAAAACATCTGGAAACTCACTGACGACCGGAATGGACTGAAGGGTAGGTACCTCCGCGGCAGTATCGTGCACACGAACCAAATGATAGATATACCCCTTCTGGATCATCTTCTTAGCCTTGAGGTATGAAATAAACTTACCCCTCGGCGATGCTGTAGATCCGAACCACTCTATGACTGGTTCCCCTGGAAACTGAAAATGGACTACCTTTTTCTGGCAGTCGACATTAGCATAACAGGAAGACAACCAGTCCATGCCCATAATGACGTCAAACTCAAGCATATCTAACTCTATCAGATCAGCCTTAGTGCTACGATCATAAATGGTCACAGAACAATCTCTATAGATCTGTCTTGCTATAACAAAATCCCCAACTGGCGTAGCTACCTCAAATGGCTCTATAGGCTCAGATACTATCCCAATTTTACTAGCAACAAGCGGGGAGATATATGATAAAGTAGAGCCAGGGTCAATCAATGCATATACAGATCTGGAGAAAACCAGCAATGTACCTGTGACGACATTTGGCGAAGCCTCCTGATCCTGGCGGCTGGCCAAAGCATATATGCGGTTCGAGGGACCGCTAGAACCTGAAGCGCCACCGCGGCCTCGACCGCGTCCTGCCGGTGCTGAAATACCTCGCCCTCCAGGGCGTGCAACTGATGGAGCAGAAGAAGAACCGACGGCTGACCCTGTCTGCTGAGCAGCACTACCAGAACCGCTAGTCAAAGGACAGTCTCTCATAAAGTGGCCCTGACCACCACACGAAAAGCAAGCTCCAGTCGCTCGGTAACACTCCCCGGGATGAGACTTCCCGCAATGAGGACAACGGGGTCTGGGTGGTCTGGCCTGGCTGGGACCCCTGGGTACCTGTGAACCTGCCACTCTGGAGCTCTGACCGGCCCCAGACGGTCCTGTACTATCGAATCTCCGGCTGTCTGACAGAGTAATCCGGCCGGACGAAGGAAAATGCCTATCTGACTGCTGCTGCTGAGGCTGTTCGCCTCGAGAATCTCCAGAATAACCTGCGGACCTAGCCCTCTTGGGCGGCCTCCTATCTCGATCTCTGCCAGCAGGATCAGACCTGCGACGGTCCTCCATACCCATCGCATAGGCCTGAAGTCGGGCAATGTCCATGTCTGCCTGCAATGACACTGCCATACAGCTATCAACCAAATACCGGTCCAATCCCATAACATATCTGTGCATCCGATCGGACATATCTGCTACCACGGCCGGTGCATATCGGGCCAGAGAATCAAACTCAAGGTTATACTCGCGAACACTCCGACCCCTCTGCTGCAGACGTAAGAATCGATCAGCCCGCGCCCGCCGTAACTCTGGGGGCAAAAAGTGGCGGGTGAATGCTGTCACAAACTGATCCCAAGTGGCTGGAGGGGCACCCTCTCCTCTAGACAGCTCCCAAGTCTCGTACCAGTGGGTAGCCACATCTCGAAGCCTGTGCGAAGCCAGCTCAACCGACTCGGTCTCTGAAGCCTTGACCAGGTCCAGTGAGCGTCGCATCCCCCGAATAAAGTCATGGGGGTCCTCATCGGGCTTAGACCCGAAGAACTCTGGAGGGCCACATAACAAAAACTCCCGAACTCTCAGGCTGTCCCGCCTGTCATCGTCATCATCATCCCTCCGCCCGCGTCTGCGAGCCTGTCCTGCCACCAATGTAGTCAGCAACTGTACAGCCTCTCTCAGGGTCCTATCCTCCGCCCCTGGCTGAGGAGCTGGAGTCTCAGGTGCGGGTACACAGACCTCTGGAGCTGCTGAAGGTCCTGCTCCAGGCTGTACTAGTGGGGGTGTAGCAGACCCCTCGGAATGCGGCACATCCTCAGGCAAATCATAAACACGAGCCCGGGTAGCTCGCTGTGCCTGGCTAGTCTCTCCCATCCTCGCTTTGCCCTTCTGGGCCGCCGTTGCCTTCTTCGGAGGCATCACTGCAAACACAAAGGCGAGTCAGATCAAAATCATCCTAATAGCACAGCTCTATCGCACGATCTAAGATTCCAAAGAAAGTAACATCCTAAATGCCCTGTAGCTTCCTATTTATAGATGTGGTGCACAACACATCGATAAACAAGACTCTACGAGACACGGCCTGTAGACATTCGGAGGACAAACCGCTCTGATACCACTTTTGTCACAACCCAGCCCCGTGGGCCGCGACTGGCACCCTACCTGGGTACCCAGACCGAATCGCACATTCATTTTCAAATCCAAACTTATTTCATAATTTTTCGAAATCATACCGAACATAATTTATATCAAAATATGTCTTAAGCGGTCGTGCCAAATCAAAATATCATATCAAATACAAACGAAGCGGCGGAGTAGACATCGCCGGCCAAAAGTGCAAACATAAGCATAAGGGCCATTTGGGGCCATCATACGAACGGACCGCTTTAAGACCAGAAAACAAAATCAGACAAACATACATAGGACCCTCGCCCCACATATATGACTACAGGCCTCTACAAACTCAAACAAAGACATATGGCGAGACAGGGCCCCGCCGTACCCAAATAGTCAAGCATACCGAATATATACAAAGCAAAAAGAGTCTGTACCAAAAGTGGACTCCGGATCAAATAGGAGTACTCCGGAATAGCAAGAAGTGAAGCCTACTGCGGAGGATCACCGATATCTGCACCTGCGAGCATAAAACGCAGCCCCCGAAGAAAGGGGGTCAGTACGAAATATGTACTGAGTATGTAAAGCACGGAGTACAGAAATATGGATCAAAACCGATAGCAAATCAAATGTCAAAGTGGAGTACAAATGGGTAGGTCAAAATCTATATCGAAATCATATACGTATACATAATGCAAATGAAATCATGCAAACACTTAGGAACGTGGTCGCCACTCCGACGCTGGCGCCACACACAGCATAACACCAGAAGGTTTCAAATCTCCGTACATCCCCGAACACAAGCATAATCATAGGTGAGCGTATCGCATCATGAGCCATATCACAGCATAACTCCAAACGGAACCCGGCCCTATGGCGAAGCCTCGGGAACCGTAACACAGCATAAGGCCGAATTATTATAAGGCGCACGAATCATAACCGGCCCGGGAACCGGTGAACGAAGTCATCATAAGGCACGAGCGGAGTCGTGAGCAAGCAAATGCAATCCATATTTCAAAATAGCCTTTCAAAACTTAGTAGTCTCATAAGTCATTTCATAGTACAAAATAATCGAATACTTAGTCGATACAAAGTTTCATTTCACAAAACGTTTCCAAAATATTACGTATGGCTCAAAACGTAACTTAGCATATCATAATATTCAAAACATAGCCCATAGCAGAACGTTTCAAAATCAAAGGGTTCATATCAAATCTTATTCCAAAGGAGAGCCCGATAGGACAAATAGGGCGTCTCGGGGTTAGCGGGCCCACCTCGAGTCAAATTGAGGTGGCGAACATAATTCACGAACATTAATAGGCCAAAAGGTCATACATAATCATTACCAGGTGACCCGATCACATTTCGATAGGTTTTGGACGATTGGTGGCATTCTAGCCAAAATAGAGCCCTTAGGCTTCAATTGAATTGAATGAATAGTAACTTTTCTGTGAATCGGGTTTCGAGGAGCAGAAATGCTCCGGAAGTTCCAATATTCACCTAGCACACTAAGACATGCCAAACGAAGAAGTGGGAAGCTTTACGTACCTTACAGACGTCGTATGCTCTCCCAAAAGTCAAGTCCCGTTTCGTCTAAAATCTGCAAATGGTCAAAGTTACCAATTGAGATTCTTAGGCTTAAAAATGCCATTAACTTCATTTTTGCCTACCGAAATTTCGGCAGCATTTCCCCTATAAATCTAACACCCCCGAGACTTAGCTCGGCTCAAAATACATCAACAACAACAGCCCACACATCAACAACAACACAAATCATAATCAAACCACTCTAGCTTCAAAGTTCTACCTTATTACCTAAGTTGGCAACTTTTCATTCAAACTTCCAAAACTCCAAATCTATATCCATATTATTGTATTCATTCACTCATTCAAGATTATTCAATCACATTCCAAATACATTCCAAGCCATATACGAAATTGCCCAAGATTCATTACTTTCCATAATTCTTTCAAAACATCAAAACTTACAACGAACGTTCTAACTTGCGTCATTTCATTCCGAATTCATTAATATCAACCATAAATCATATTTAAAGTCTTTAGCATCAAAGATATACAATGATATACGCAAATATACCAAAGTTATATACATTCCGATAACGTTCCGAAATCATTTTCCAACGCCATTTCAATTCATTAATCATTCACTTACGACATAAAGGTCACAACGACGCATTAAACAAACTAAACAAGATCAATTCACATTTATTTCTCCTTCCTAAGGGCACACGGCCACCTTGCAAAATATACACACACCCACGGCTTCATTCACACATCAAAGTTACGGGGTTCTCGTCTATTCTCAATCCTTAACACATTCATATCAATTCTATAACACAAAAGTGTAAGAATGCTCACCTTTTCTTGAAACCCCGACTTGTCGCAAACGTAGTTCTTGTGCCAAACTAATTATACCCCGTTGAAGAGGGTCTTGAGCACTTCACAACTATGTAGAAACTAAGATTTTTGGATCACAACACAAGCTAGCACAATTTTTTTCTCTCTTTCCTATTCTCGGCCGAGAGCCCTTTTTATGTGGTGTTCTTGGATTTTTCTTTTGTTCTTGATAATTCTAAAGACTAACATGATATATATCCAATTGTAGAGGTCATGTGCTCAACACATGACATTAAAATGGGTTTGGGCCTTGGCCTTTGGCCGGCCACCCCACTACTTTGGGCCTCAATTTCTTGTGTTCTAATTCCTTGGCCCAATTCCTTAAAAGTCCGTTTTGTAATTCCCGAAACTAATTTCCGAAACTCCAAATTTACCCTCGGCCTTTCCCGATGTCTTAACATTAAAGATTCCATAACCAACATAGTCATATTCACCAAAATCAAAATATTTCCTTATAACACATAAATCGTAATTATTTCTCAATTTCCAATTATACGAAAACACGGGACATAACACCATCCCACCAGTATAGGCATCTAAGATCATGGTACATCTTCGTAGAACCAGGATGAACAGAATAGCGAGCATAGTGTGCCTCGCCCATAACCTGCTGCCGTAGCCCTGCAATATCAGGTACACACAACCAGCCTCTGTACAATAATGTTTCGTCTGGTGTAAACTCGAATGGAGTCTTCTCCTTTTCATGGGCTGTATCTCTGTATCGAGCTAAAACAGGATCTTCATATTGATGCCGTTTGATATCTTCCTTAATAGATGATTCAGAAACCCCTCAGACAGAAATCCGTGTACCGTCAGAATCGGCCAGACGAACCCCACGATTAGCCAACTGATGAATGTCACGTACTATCTCTTTCATGTCTGGCTGTAAACCTGCTAAGCTGCCCATAGATTTCCGGCTGAGTGCATCTGCAACAACATTAGCCTTGCCCGGATGATACAGAATATCCACATCATAGTCTTTCAGGAGCTCCAGCCACCTCCGCTGCCGCAAATTAAGCTCTTTCTGCTTGAAAATATACTGTAGACTCTTATGATCGGTATAGATATCAACATGAACGCCATATAAATAATGTCTCCATATCTTCAGGGCATGGATCACCGCTGCAAGCTCCAGATCGTGAGTAGGATAATTCTTTTCATGTTTTTTGAGCTGTCGGGAGGCATAAGCTATAACTCGGCCGTGCTGCATCAATACACAGCCTAACCCCACACCAGAAGCATCACAATAAATAACATACCCGTCTGGTACCTCGGGAAGAGTCAGAACTGGAGCTGTAGTCAGCTTCTCTTTCAGCAACTGGAAGTTTCGTTCACAAGCATCAGTCCACTGGAACTTGGCTCCCTTCTGAGTTATCCTTGTCAAAGGCGCTGAAATCGAAGAAAACTTTTCCACAAATCTTCTGTAATAGCCTGCTAATCCCAGAAAACTACGTACCTCTGTGGGAGTCGTGGGTCTGGGCCAATTCTTCACGGCCTCAATCTTCTGTGTATCCACCCGGACACCATCAACTACAATAATATGCCCCAGGAATGCCACTGAAGCCAGCCAGAATTCACATTTAGAAAATTTTGCATATAATTTCTGATGCCGAAGTACCCCTAATACCGCTCTCAGATGATCTGCGTGCTCTGCCTCGGACCGAGAATAGACCAGAATATCATCGATAAATACAATTACGAACATATCCAAGAACAGCCTGAATACCCGATTCATTAGATCCATGAATACCGCAGGAACATTAGTCAGCCCAAAAGACATAACTCTGAATTCATAATGCCCATATCTGGTCCGGAACGCTGTCTTAGGAATATCAGCCTCTCGTACCCGTACTTGATGATAGCCCGACCGAAGATCTATCTTCGAAAAATATTTGGCGCCCTGCAACTGATCAAACAAGTCATCAATTCTGGGGAGGGGGTATTTATTCTTTATAGTTACCTTATTCAGCTGCCGATAATCAATACACATACGCAGCGACCCGTCTTTCTTACGCACAAATAATACCGGGGCTCCCCAAGGCGAAGTACTGGGCCTGATGAAGCCTTTTTCTAACAGATCCTTCAACTGCTCTTTCAGTTCTTTCAATTCTACCGGTGCCATTCTGTACGGGGGAATAGATATCGGCTGAGTATCTAGAAGCAAATCAATAGTAAAATCTATCTCCCGCTCTGGAGGAAGGCCTTGAAGCTCATCCGCGAATACATCTGGAAATTCATTAACCACGGGAACTGACTGAAGAGTCGGCGTTTCTGCTGTCAAGTCTTGTACCCGAACCAGATGATAAATATAACCTTTTCTGATCATTTTCTTCGCCTTAACGTATGAAATAAACTTACCTTTCGGCGATGGAGTATTACCTGCCCATTCTATAACTGGCTCCCCAGGAAACTGGAAACGAACTACCTTATTTTGGCAGTCAACATTAGCATAACAGGAAGCTAGCCAGTCCATACCCATAATAACATCGAACTCGATCATATCTAACTCCACCAGATCTGCCTTAGTGTCACGGCCACATACAATTACAGAACAGTCTTTATATACCTGTTTTGCTACAATAAAGTCCCCAATCGGTGTGGCTACCTCAAATGGCTCTATAGGTTCAGACGTTATACCAATTTTTCCAGCAATAAGAGGCGAAATATATGACAAAGTCGAACCTGGATCAATTAATGCATACACAGACCGAGAGAAAACCAATAATGTACCTGTAACGACATTAGGCGATGCCTCCTGATCCTGGCGGCTGGCCAAAGCATAAATGCGGTTCGAAGGACTGCTAGTACCAGAAGCTCCACCACGACCTCTGCCGCGACCTGCCGGTGCTGATGTACCCGGCCCTGTAGGGCGCATAGTCACTGACGAAGATGATGACCCGGCAGCTGATCCGGTAGGCTGCGCTGCACCACCCGAACTACCCTTATACGGGCAATCTCTCACAGAATGGCCCTGACGGCCACAAGAAAAACATGCACCGGTGGCTCTGTAGCACTCCCCAGGATGGTATCTGCCACAATGAGAACACTGACGCCTAGGTGGCCTCGTCTGACCAGAACACCTATCCGTCCGCGAACCTGAAGCCCTGGAGCTCTGACCTGCTCCTGAATAACCCGGGCTATCAAATCTGCGACCTGTAGGCTGTGGAGGTGCGCTCTGTGCCGGTTGGGATGGATATCTGCTAGGCTGCTGCGGCTGCTGAGGTTGTCTGCCCCGAAACTCTCCAGAATACCCGGACGATCTAGCCCTCTTGGGCTGTCTCCGATCCTGACTCCTATCGGGCTGATGACCTCTGTGCCGGTCCTCCATGCCCTGGGCGTGCGCTTGAATACGGGCAATATCCATATCGGGCTGAGCGGCCAATACCAAGCAACTGTCGAAAAAATACCGATCCAACCCCATAATATGTCACGACCCAACCCCGTGGGCCGCGACTGGTACCCTAACTGGGTACCCGTACATGCCTACCTGACCGAATTTCGTATCATACAGATTTTTTTTTTTAAAACAGATGTTACAGAAGTAGGCCGATACAGTTACGGCACGCGCGCAAACATATATATATATATATATACCTGAACATGCAGACATTTACAGATAAGCCGATAAGGCTAAAATACAGACAAAACCCGTAACCCACACATCTATCTACAGGCCTCTACAGACATACAGAGTCAGATGACTGGACAGGGTCCCGCCGTACCCCAAAATACCATACATACAGAGTCTACAGATAACAGAAGATATATACCAAAAGTATTTGCTCCGGATCGAAGGAGCTCTTCAGAATAGCAGAATCCGAGCCCTAGACTGGCGGCGTATCACCAAGTGCGCCTGTACCTGCGGGCATGTAACGCAGCCCCCGAAGAACCGGGGGTCAGTACGAAAAATGTACCGAGTATGTAAAGCAGAAATATATCAAACATAATCATGATCTGGACCGGAAGCACAGAAATATAATAGACAGGCTCATAAGCCGGACGGATAGAGTCATAGTCCAACAGACAGAATCAGAATTCATACGGACGTACAGAATCGGAACCCGTCGGCCAGATAATCCAGACGGACAGACGGAATCGTAACCGGTTGGACAGATAATCCGGACGGACATACAGAAGCATAACCAGTCGGACAGATAATCCAGACGGACATACAAAATCATAACTAGTCGGACAGATAATCCAGACGGACATACAGAAGCATAACCCGTCGGTCAGATAATCCAGATGGACATACAGAAGCATAAGTCATACAGACAGAAAGAATCACACATAGGGTGCAGGAACGTGGTCGCCACTCCTGCCATTGGCACCACAACACGTCAGATATCAGAAATTCTTCTCCGATCTCCGTCACACATCATAACATAACCACGGTACCCGGGGGCGGACAGATAACACAGCACCCCGAGCCCGGACTCATCATACTTCGTAATATATCCTCGATAACCGGGGACGGACATATAACACAGTACCCCGAAACCGGACACATCATACTTCAGAATTCACATATGGGGCTCAGCGGCCCACCGCACGATATACGTACCGGCCCGGGATCCGGTGAAAGGAATCATAGCACATGCACGAACTGATTAATGAAAAACCACATACGTACAGATCGTCGTACAGATTCAACGGAACAGAAATAGGCCAACTGGCAGATCAAATCAAAGTATTCAGATAGTTTTCAAACTACGCACCTACACGTCACTTGGGGAGGCACGACAGATCATAACCCGAACTAGATTTTCAGATATCAAAACCATATTGTGAGATTTATATAAAAACAGTCATATTATGTTCAAAATGATAGTTCAGATGTTGCCTGTGAAAAACGGACGGAAATGAGGCAATTTAGATCATTCACGGGGTATCGGGGCTCCGTGGGCCCACCTCGGACCAACTCGAGGCAAGATACATAAATTACTGATAAAAGACCTTATGAGGTCATCCATAATCATTCGAAAGTATTCCGACTCCGTTTAGGAAGGTTTCGTACAAAAGCATACTTTAAAGATATTTTATAAGGACATAGTTTCAATCTTACTAAAGGAATTGGAGCAGATTTCCATATCGAATTCCGAGGAACGGAGTCGTATTTAAGGCTCGCGGCCGAGCCTATTATGTTCAGAACATGCCTAAGAATGAAGGGAAAGACTTTACATACCTTAGCTGCGTCTTACGCTTGTCCAAATTCAATTCCCGTTTCGCTCAAAATCTACAAATGGTCACATTTACCAATTGTCAATAGTAAGACTTTTAGCATTCTTTAATTCACTATTTGTCTACAGAAATTTGGGCAGCATCTACCCTGCTTATATGCCTAGCCCGAATTTTTAATTTAGCAGTCAACAACACAACAACAATACCAACATCAATAATATCCTTTTTCATATCAACATATTCCATAAAACAGCCCACACGTTGTTTTCCAACTTTTATAAGTAATTAACTCAGTATACAATTATTTAATCGCGTCTTCTTCGTAAATAAACTAGTATTAACACAAATAGGAAGAGATTCATACCTTTCTCCTTTTAATATTGTTGTATCTTCCCTTTTTCACCTTAGTTTTATGCCACAACGCACTGCCATACGATTCTGCAGTGAAAACTATACGCTATCCGAACTGAAATTGGGAAATTATACCTGGTTTGGGCTAAAATTTGGTGGTGGAAAGTTGGGAAATTTTCTGGGATTTTTGGGGTGGTGTTCGTGGTTTTGGACTGAAAATGAGGGGGTCTCCCCCTCTTTATAATTGTTTTGGAAGCTGCCAGAAGCAGCTGGAAAAGTGCTCATCGCGATCGCGCTTCCTTCTGGCGCGATCGCGTAGAGTTAAATGATTTCCTTCTGCGCGTTCGCGCAGGGTTAAAATTTCTGACTGGATGTTCGTTCAGTAAAACGGTCATAACCTTTGATCCCGATATCGTATGAGGGCCTACGACCTATGGATGGAAAGATAATTCAATTATCTACAACTTTTATTTCTGGACGTTTTCCCAAATTTCAAACTTATAATACCGTGTTTGCCCCTAGAAGTCAGATCATCCGAAAATGCTTCCTTAAATTGTCCTTTTGGAGGGCTTCCACTTTGATTTGGCCCAAGGGTCCTTCTTGTGTTGTGTTTAACTTCACATATGTGATTCATATAATTTGTCACATGTCCCAAAAAAAAATCTTGACGTGTGGGCCCCACCTCAGCTTACAAATAATTCGACGTTCGAAAATGCAGGATATAACATAATATACCTGTGCATCCCGTCAGCCATAGTAGCTACCACAGCAGGTGCATATTGGGCCAATGAGTCGAACTCCATACTGTACTCTCGAACACTGCGGCCCCTCTGTCTCAGCAATAAGAATCTGTCGGCTCTGGCCCGCCGTAACTCTGGAGGTAGAAAATGGCTAAGAAAAGCCTCAGAAAACTCATCCCAGACTGCTGGGGGAGCGGCGTCGCCTCTGGCCAACTCCCAAGACTCGTACCAATTAGCTGCTACATCATACAACCGGTACGAAGCCAACTCGACTGACTCTGTCGTAGAAGCCTTAATCAAATGTAAGGTGCGCCGCATCTTCCTGATAAACTCCTCAGGATCCTCCTCGGGCTTTGTCCCGAAGAACTCTGGAGGGCCACAAGTCAAGAACTCACGAGCTCTCGAACTGTCACGCCTATATGCTCGGTCACCTCCCAATCCGTGCCCCTGAACCTGTCCCGCCATAACTCTGGTCAATAGCTGGACTGCCTCTCTCATAGTCTGATCCTCAGTGCCTGGTCGTGGAGCTGGGGGCTCAGGTACTGGAATCTCGGGAGCTGGCGGTGGAGCCGCCCCTCGACCTGCAGCTGCTGCTGCTCCAATCTCCTCTACATGTGGCGGTGTGGAAGAGCCCGCTGCCGGGGGCAAAATATCAGGAGCAATATGTGCATGGGCCCTGGTAATCCTATGGGCCCGACTAGTCTCTCCCACAGCTGCTGCCTTGGCCTTTTGGGCCGCTGTCGCCTTTTTTGGAGGCATAACTGCAAATGTAACAATTCGTTAGGGAGGAATCATCCTGATAACACAGCTCTATCACACGATCTAAGACAGAAAGAAGGGTAGTATCCTAAATGCCCTGTAGCCTCCTGTTTATAGGTGTGGTGCACAACGCGCCGATAAACAAAACTATACTAGACACGGTCTGTAGACATTCCGAGGACGAACCGCTCTGATAGCACTTTTGTCACGACCCAACCCCGTAGGCCGTGACTAGTGCCCGATCTGGGCACTCAAACGCATTCTAGTATATAGCAGAAGCCGACAAGGCTTTATTTCAAATTTAGCTAATTTCCAGAAAAATTTCGGCAGAGTCTCCTTTGTTTTACGGACTATCCCAAATACCCTGCACGCAGAAAATACAAACAAAGGCCACACAGGGCCAACAGAGCAACATTTAAATATATGCGGACCGGCCGCCGCGGCGAATGGGATCGCCCAAACACAACATATGCACACATCTGTACAGAAAGACCCCAACCCCCAAACATGTCTACAGACCTCTAAACAGACCAACAGAATCATATGGCGGGACAGGGCCCCGCCGTACCCATGAACGAGAATATACATATATAGAAGTGACAGACTGTACCAAAAGATGGCTATGAATAAAAGAGCGCTCCAAATGGCAAAAAAGATATCCTAGACAGACGGATCGGCAAACCTGTTGTCGGTACCTGCGCGGCATGAAAACGCAGCCCCCGAGGAAAGGGGGTCAGTACGAAATATGTACTGAATATGTAAAGCCTGAATTACAGAAACAAAATCATAACTGGTACAGAACGTACAGAAAGTGAGCAGAAAATCCAAAGTATCAAATACATATTTTCAAAACATGCAGAGTGTGTACAGAAACATATGTCATATCAAATCCGGCCCTGCCAAGGGACTCTGCAGACAGAACGTGGCCACCCTCCCGACGCTGGTGCCACAACACAGAAGAATCAGAATGGGGGCATAACCCCGTCACATAATATATCATATCAGATGGCCATAGCAAATCATATCAGAACAAGCGTACATGGCACAGCATACTCCACAAACCCATGTACGCGTATACCTGCCCCCCTCACATTGAGGCACGGCGAACAATGCAAAGGATCACGCTTGACAACAAACCCTGGCCCGGGCTCAGTGTGGGAAACATTGGGGCATCTACGAGTGGAGTAGTGAGAGACTAAATGCAATTAAAATAGTATAAATATTTTCAGAGACTCGATGAGGCATATTACTGACAAACCAATCCAATGAAGTCGGATGGGATCATGATAAATGTGTTTCGGATGTCATAATAAATTACAGAAGTATAACCTTTCTGAAATCGTTCCGAGTGTCAAAACAACTTATCAGACTTAATGGAATATTTAAAACAATGTTTGTTAGGTAATTAGAATGGTAGTCAAAACCTTTCTTTCAAAAACTGCTCGAAAATAGGACTTAAGTACAATAAGGGCAAAACCGGGAATAGCGGGCCCGCCTCGGGACAAACAAGGCGGCGGGCTCAAATTATGCCCTCTAAGCTTATGGGGTCACCTAAAAGGGTTCTACGGACATTCTATAGCTTTCCAAGTAATTTAGAGCAAATCTGCATAATCTCGGGAAAAGCATACCAAAATGGTCCAATTCTACTGAAGGAAAAGACGAGATTTTTACTTGCGGATTCCGATGGCCAGAAAGTTTTACGAGGCCCGAATTCGATTCTAATACACTTAGGCATGCCAAAAGAAGGATCGGGGTAGCTTTACATACCTTTTGATCTTTTTAAGCCTATCCAAGCTCACTTCCCGTTTCGTCAAAAATCTGCAAATGGTCACATTTACCAATTATGAGTTATGGATGCCATAAATTCAACTTAATGCATACTTGCCTACCGAAAGTTCGGCAGCACTTCCCCTCTACATATAGCACCCCCGAGAATTCAACTCGGCTCAAAACCACCATCAACAACCCAAACAACAACATCAACATCAACAACAAACATTAGAGACACAATATCCTTCAACTAGCCATCATTCTAACAAAGTGACATAACCTTCACTCCAACCTAAATCTTTAAACTAATATCAATGATTTCACATTCATTATCAATCAGGATCATCACAATATAGTTTTAGAAACATTTCATATCGTTTCCTCAAGTTATACACACGATATACATAATATACAACTTTCCGCCAAAGTCATAACTTATTCAAAACATCTAATCTTTGGCACACATATTCACCACATGTTTCCAACTTCCAAATTCATCAATGATCATCACAATTAACAACCAAATAACTTCATTTTCCTAATGTTGGAAAATCATACTAAAACGACATAAGTTTCTACATTCCATTTCAATACAAACTTATATCATTTTATCTTCATTTACATTGGAAACATCACAATAACACACTAACACACTAGACAACTTAATCCATTCCCACTCCAACTCCAACATAGTACACGGCCATATGCTCCTCTATCAACATCAACCAAATTCATTCAACTTCCAATTCCAATATGCATTTCATCACAACCACAACTAGAATATAACTTGAATTCAACACATTATGACTATACAATCATATACATACCCACGGCTACACATATACATCACACACCCACTTTGCAAACTTCCATTTCTCCATACAATTAACACATTTCTACATACTACAACACAAACAAGACTACATAACATAAGGATAGGGGATAAATTCTCACCTTTTCCTCTAGTCTTCTTCACTTGGAGGTATGGTCACTTTGATGAATTTGATGCTTCTCTCTCCAAACCAACTACACCAAGTTACAAAGGGACCTTGAATTAGTAGAAAAATCACAAGGCAACAATTTTTGGAACAAGATTTTTGGGAGTGAAATTTCCCAAGCAAACCCGAAACCCTCTTGCTCTTTCTCTCTTGCTTGTTTTGTTTGTTCTTGCTTTCTAATGTCTTGAATCTTCTATGCATATAATATAAAGACTTGGTCACATGACCAAGCACATGTGACAAAGTCTTTATATTATATGCATAGAAGATTCAAGACATTAGAGAGCAAGAACAAACAAACCAAGCAAGAGAGAAAGAGCAAGAGGGTTTCGGGTTTGCTTGGGAAATTTCACTCCCAAAAATCTTGTTCCAAAAATTGTTGCCTTGTGATTTTTCTACTAATTCAAGGTCCCTTTGTAACTTGGTGTAGTTGGTTTGGAGAGAGAAGCATCAAATTCATCAAAGTGACCATACCTCCAAGTGAAGAAGACTAGAGGAAAAGGTGAGAATTTATCCCCTATCCTTATGTTATGAAGTCTTGTTTGTGTTGTAGTATGTAGAAATGTGTTAATTGTATGGAGAAATGGAAGTTTGCAAAGTGGGTGTGTGATGTATATGTGTAGCCGTGGGTATGTATATGATTGTATAGTCATAATGTGTTGAATTCATGTTATATTCTAGTTGTGGTTGTGATGAAATGCATATTGGAATTGGAAGTTGAATGAATTTGGTTGATGTTGATAGAGGAGCATATGGCCGTGTACTATGTTGGAGTTGGAGTGGGAATGGATTAAGTTGTTTAGTGTGTTAGTGTGTTATTGTGATGTTTCCAATGTAAATGAAGATAAAATGATATAAGTTTGTATTGAAATGGAATGTAGAAACTTATGTCGTTTTAGTATGATTTTCCAACATTAGGAAAATGAAGTTATTTGGTTGTTAATTGTGATGATCATTGATGAATTTGGAAGTTGGAAACATGTGGTGAATATGTGTGCCAAAGATTAGATTTTTTGAATAAGTTATGACTTTGACGAAAAGTTGTATATTATGTATATCGTGTGTATAACTTGAGGAAACGATATGAAATGTTTCTAAAACTATATTGTGATGATCCTGATTGATAATGAATGTGAAATCATTGATATTAGTTTAAAGATTTAGGTTGGTGTGAAGGTTATGTCACTTTGTTAGAATGATGGCTAGTTGAAGGATATTGTGTCTCTAATGTTTGTTGTTGATGTTGATGTTGTTGTTTGGGTTGTTGTTGGTGGTTTTGAGCCGAGTTGAATTCTCGGGGGTGCTATATGTATAGGGGAAGTGCTGCCGAAATTTCGGTAGGCAAGTATGCATTAAGTTGAATTTATGGCATCCATAACTCATAATTGGTAAATGTGACCATTTGCAGATTTTTGACGAAACGGGAAGTGAGCTTGGATAGGCTTAAAAAGCTCAAAAGGTATGTAAAGCTACCCCGATCCTTCTTTTGGCATGCCTAAGTGTATTAGAATCGAATTCGGGCCTCGTAAGACTTTCTGGCCATCGGAATCCGCAAGTAAAAATCTCGTCTTTTCCTTCAGTAGAATTGGACCATTTTGGTATGCTTTTCCCGAGATTATGCAGATTTGCTCTAAATTACTTGGAAAGCTATAGAATGTCCGTAGAACCCTTTTAGGTGACCCCATAAGCTTAGAGGGCATAATTTGAGCCCGCCGCTTTGTTTGTCCCGAGGCGGGCTCGCTATTCCCGGTTTTACCCTTATTGTACTTAAGTCCTATTTTCGAGCGGTTTTTGAAAGAAAGGTTTTGACTACCATTCTAATTACCTAACAAACATTGTTTTAAATATTCCATTAAGTCTGATAAGTTGTTTTGACACTCGGAACGATTTCAGAAAGGTTATACTTCTGTAATTTATTATGACATCCGAAACTCATTTATCATGATCCCATCCGACTTCATTGGATTGGTTTGTCAGTAATATGCCTCATCGAGTCTCTGAAAATATTTATACTATTTTAATTGCATTTAGTCTCTCACTACTCCACTCCACACTGAGCCCGGGCCAGGATATGTTGTCAAGCGTGATCCTTTGCATTGTTCGCCGTGCCTCGATGTGAGGGGGGCAGGTATACGCGCACATGGGTTTGTGGAGTATGTTGCGCCATGTACGCTTGTTCTGATATGATTTGCTATTGCCATCTGATATGATAAATTATGTGACGGGGTTATGCCCCCATTCTGATTCTTCTGTGTTGTGGCACCAGCGTCGGGAGGGTGGCCACGTTCTGTCTGCCGAGTCCCTTGGCAGGGGCCGGATTTGATATGACAGATGTTTCTGTACACACTCTGCATGTTTTGAAAATATGTATTTGATACTTTGGATTTTCTGCTCACTTTCTGTACGTTCTGTACCAGTTATGATTTTGTTTCTGTAATTCAGGCTTTACATATTCAGTACATATTTCGTACTGACCCCCTTTCCTCGGGGGCTGCGTTTTCATGCCGTGCAGGTACCGACGACAGGTTGCCGATCCGTCTGTCTAGGATATCTTTTCTGCCATTTGGAGCGCTCTTTTATTGAGAGCCATCTTTTGGTACAGTCTGTCACTTCTATATATGTATATTCTCGTTCATGGGTACGGCGGGGCCCTGTCCCGCCATATGATTCTGTTGGTCTGTTTAGAGGTCTGTAGACATGTTTGGGGGTTGGGGTCTTTCTGTACAGATGTGTGCATATGTTGTGTTTGGGCGATCCCATTCGCCGCGGCGGCCGGTCCGCATATATTTAAATGTTGCTCTGTTGGCCCTGTGTGGCCTTTGTTTGTATTTTCTGCGTGCAGGGTATTTGGGATAGTCCGTAAAACAAAGGAGACTCTGCCGAAATTTTTCTGGAAATTAGCTAAATTTGAAATAAAGCCTTGTCGGCTTCTTCTATATACTGGAATGCGTTTGAGTGCCCAGATCGGGCACTAGTCACGGCCTACGGGGTTGGGTCATGACAAGAGTAGTGAGCAACCATATGCAATTTAAAACATCAACAAGACTCAAACAGAATACGAAGAAGGGATTAACACCCAAGTATCAATAGCGACAATCATGCAAAATATCCCTCGAACGTCATCATAAATAATATCAAAAGAGCCTTAGGAACCATAGACATATGTCAATATAGAATGAAACTGCTTATAGGAGTCAAGGACATCAGTTATCGTAGAGTTTCTAGGAATAGGAGCTTATATATATCGACTATTATCCAATGTATAGGGAACTGAAGAGGGAAGGTCAATCACTTAAGAATTCTAACATCAAGAAGTGAATAAGAATCATGAATCACACTCAAAACTTATAAATAGAATTACCCGAAGCTTATATCATTCATCACTTAAATCTAAGACATGCCAAAAGAAATAAGGGACAACTTTACATACCTGTTAGCGACTATTCGTAAACCCGTTCGCCTAGTCGCTCTTTTAGCCTATTTAATATAAAAGTAACGTTATCGTTAGTAACTATACTTTCTAGTTCGTTAATCTGTAGCCCATCGCTTATAGAACTTGTTCTTTAACTTATAATTTTTCGATTAGGGTTTTTCATTATTTAAGGAATTAACGAAAATCGGGCACCATTTCCCCAATATATTCGCCTAACCCGAATTTCCAATTATCCTCCCGCTAGCACAGAAATACCAACAACAGAGATATACATATAAAAGTCTCACAATTCAGCCCATAACAATTCCAGAAACCCAACAACTTCTCTAAATCCATTTCAACCCACAATTTCCTATAATATCAATTTCATGCATTTTCTTACTTCCAATTTCATCCAATCCAATTTTAATAACTCCATTACAACACTATTAACACAATTACACCATAGAACAAGAAAATCTTACCTAAATTTTCTCGGAGGAAGGTTTACTCTTAATTGCTCCAATTTCGCAATGTCTTCTTCCTCGATTCAATATCCAATGTTTCTATCACCTCCTTGAACTTGCAAACCACCTTAGAATTAATCTAACAAGAACAAAAAAAAATCTTTGATGGGGCTGCCATGGCCGAAGCTAGGCAGCCATGGTTAGATATTATTTTTCTTCACAAAAAGTGAAATTTACAAATGAAATGAATGGCAAGGTTAGTCATAATTTTGACTATATATACCTTGTCCATTTGTTGGACACGTATCCCCTCCCCATAGTGAATCACCAACTGATTATTTTTATCATTCTTTTTTAAAAAAAAAAAATCGGGTGGGGCCCACTTTCAATAATTAAATTAATTAATTAATTTTAAATAATCATTAATTCTTATCTAATAATATAATCACAATTAATTAGTCCCTAATCTCCAATAATATTTCCATACTAAGAAAAATTTACAAACAATTTATGTAATAATTAAAATTGAAAATTAAAGGTTCTTATTTCATGTCCGAAAATAATTCCGCCTTTAACTTGAGTCGACTTGCTTGCGGATAATTCGACGTATACATATACGGGGTATAACATCCTTCCCCCCTTTAGAACATTCGCCCTGGAATGTTAAACTGATTCTGAATTCCCAATACTTCCTCAAGTGTTTTCTTATTTAAATATGCCCTTCACATACCTCTTTCATTGGTCGATTCGCTATAGTTCATTATTACGCACTCCAGGTCTATATATAGTCATTCCTGTAATATCTCCTCCTTCTGTTGCTTCTCGAGATAATTATCCACGTCATTGCCTTTACTCTTCTCTTTATTTTGCAGTTAGTTGTCAGTTGTATTGCGAGCTCTTCTGCTGAAATGTTACTGTCTTTCTTGTCTGCATACTGTTCAGTTGTATGTCACCGATTGATTCGGACTTGTACTCATGGTGCACGTAGTCATAATTCGACTCTTTCTTTTTCTATACTTACTCCTTTAAGATGATGTATCATTCACTTCACTTTACCTTCTTATCTTTAAACACGATTTTCTAATGCACAGACATCCTTTATCGATTCACTAGACTTCAATATCCCTGGAGTATAGCATGCCTCTGGTAACCTGTAGACCCTTCACAGGTTCTACGAGTGAAACGAAATTTCCCAGAGGATAATATTTTTGTACTCCAATATCCTTGCTTTACTCCGCTGTTACAGTCCGTATTCTGGAATCCTCAGCATCATGTGTCACTTTCTGACTTTCTTTTAAAGGTCTTTAACTATTACTTGCTTTTACTTCTTAATCTCGATCTTAGGGTTGGATATCAAATAGCGCTAGGGTTCCCTCATATTACAACTTTACTGTCATCCAGTAACCAGTAACCCGCTTGTTCTGATTGTCTCGGTTAAATCATTTCACAACTTCCCTTATTCCGACTTGTAATATTTTAGGCACATTATCTCGGGTCGTTTCTTTATCTTTACTTCAAACTCTTCTATTGCCCCTTTACTTAAAATTGCTATTAGTTCTCCTATCACACATCATATTGCAATCTTAACAAGAGTATGTGTAGGTGCTCGAATCAGCCCGGGAAATACCTTAGCGTCGTCTCACTAGTCTTTACGCTTTATCTTACATTCTTCCCTTGTACCCCTCAATGGTATCGCGGCCCAACTATGGCCTTTGCCATTAGTACTAATTATATTTATGTAGTTTTTCCTCCAACCATCTCACACCTTTCTTTAATGTATTCAAAATATCACAACCGCATTGTTATTACCGAATTCTTATTCTTCTTATCAAGTACTCACTTGGTCTCATCCTTAGCATACAAATATTCGTAGGTTGCATAACTATTCTTGTACAATTCGTACAAAGCGCATCCAATCTTAGTCAGAGTCTTCCCTTTTCCTGGTTCATTCTTCTTTATATATCCGTACTAAAACTCATTTGTATCCTTTCTTGTCATATCCCTTTCCTTCCTCTTTTGCTACTTATGTTTTACAATGTCATTAGCTAATAACTCCGTTGCCAACATCTTAAGTTCTAATCCAGTATAGCCTTGCTATCCTTTATAATATCTTTTTAAGTTTCTCGTTACCATTCTCTTGTCGTGTTCTTCCTTTTTATAAACATCCACCTTCTGATGTCATATTATCCAAGGTCTTTACCAATCATTCTCAGCACTGTCTCAAATACCATCTTGGCTTCTATCCGTTTATTGCTGGCTTTCAAATCTCCTAAACTTGTTTCAACAAGGGATCTCACTTGAGGTTTAAGTATCCACAATTGCAATGTCAGTTGTTTTCATCCTATACCTGCATTTCCCTCATCCGCTTCCCCCCTTTTGGATGTACTCACATCACTATCTATTATATTCTGCTCTATGTCCCCATCTCCAATTTTTAAATTCGTATGATTCTTTTCCAATACATTTGGTTACTGCACCATATCTATGTCTTCCTTTATATCACCCATAACTTAGATTACCCATGTATGATACCCCAACACAATCACGAGGCGACGAGAACTCTCGATATATAGTACAAAATCTTATCTGATGGTTGGTACTCAAGTAATATAATTAATGTAGCAATTTATCCGAAGCCACATTCCATTCATTCCAATCAGTAATTAGCCAGTGCTTATAGCTGTTTTAAATTCTCTATTAGGTAGCACTTATATTCTGATGATAAGTGCCCCAAGCTTTCCTCTGACACTATCTTTATCCCAACCGGTATCATTTGTTTCCTCTAATAAACTCACAATACCTCAGTTATTTCGCAAATCCACAATCCTTGTCCTTTAAGGATTTCACTATTTTTGAGGTGAAGCCACCTATACGCAGTACTCTTTTATGCCTCATACTCTTTCTCTCTTGTTGTATATCTAGCGCTAACTTCTAACTTACTCAAAATCATATCAAATTCGTTTTAATAGTGGTCTTGTCTTATCACCCTCTCGTCGTACTACACCTTAAGTTTGTAGCTATATATTTCCCTTTTATCCTATACTCATACTCAATTAATTACGTGTATCTTGAGTGCTTCCTTTAGTGTTCCTTTCATTTCTCCCGTCTATGTGCATCTTTTATTTTATGCACGAGGAATCTTATGCTACTCCTGTATCCTTCAGAAAACACTATTTCTGCATAACCTCTTTTCTCATTCTCAAAACATATTTTGTTCATCCCTATTTGTTCTTATCATCCCAGTCATTTCTGGCACTCATTCTGCCTCGTTGATCATCTTTCTTTAATTTGGTCTTCCACAATTCTGTCGCTTATATTACCCGCTTTCTTAGCCATACATGTTATAACATATCGTTACACCGTAGTCGCACTCGTTTTCTTCTTATTTTCTTCTTTCACTTAACTCTTTCTCTTCCTGTGCTCGCCTTCACTTTCGTTACCCCTTGATCTCCATTCTGAACTTTCCCTATAGGACCTTGTAAGTCTTTCCTATTCGTTCTATATTTTCTTTTCCGTTTCACACTGATCACATCATATGTTTTAGTCACTTCCTCGCTAGGCTTTACTCGTTTTTATAACAATCCTTATTATATTCACGTAATATCTTGTTCATAATCAATCCTATAGTGTAACACTTCTTGACCTTATTCACGATTCTTACTATGGTTTAATTACACTCTGTGGAGTAGGCGTACTTAACCTTTGGTCAATCTTACCCGTAATATCTCACAAGCTGTCTTATCAATACATTAGTGTTTGTCATAATTCTTCCTCCCCCGCACTCTTGTCCTAATCATACTATGACTTCTTTTAACTATACACTCGTCGTAATTTACCCTTGCTTGTCGGTTCCGTCGATACCTCAATATAACATTCTATTAATATTTTGCCGGCCCCTTTCTAAATCATCACTTAGTATCACAAGCCCTTCCAAATTATCCTAGCATTTCTTTTTACCATATTGATATCGACCTCATAATTACTATTACCATCAATTCAACGGTTAATCTTTATATCTTGAAGTCAGACGTACTTGCGACTTAGTCGAATCTTATCGTTACTGTTGGCACGACCTTTCAAAAATATTACGAACTTATTATGACATTTTCTTGTTATTTCTCAGATAAATTTGGCAGAGTTTCTTCTGTATCTCTTACTATGTCAAAACCTGCATGCAGGAAATACCAACAATGCCTCATAGGGCCAACATACACATATATATTATATCGTATCGCAGCCGCACAGGGTTTCCTATATCAGTCACAAGATGAAAATGACGAACTTGCCTCGTGTATCCAATTCAAACTGTACCTGTCCCTCTTTCCTGTTTATTTTCCCTATCAATCTTTAATTGCAGGTTTCAAACATACCTGTAGCATTCATACTATGTCTAACATATATTCTGCCTTCAGTTACTGATTCCTTTAGCTTCTTCTGTGCACACTTTCTAACTGAACTTATCTGCAATATATATACATTCAACCCATTTCCTTACTATACTTACCATAACTCACCATAATGATGGCCAGTTTGCCATTCCGTATATACAAATTCTCATTATGTAACCTTTATATCCAACTTCCACCTGTATGTACAATTATTTTCCATCCTAGATTTCAAAATTCCCACAGTGGTGGGAACACCTTGGTCACCGTTACTCGTAAATACTTGGTTGTCGACCCCTTCGATTTCCGCTCGCCGCTATTAGGTAACAATCTATAACAAATGCACGTACATAGGAAATTTCGATAAAGTCTCATATACCTGTAGTCGATCAGTCTCTAGTCTGGTCTGGTGATCTAGAAGGTGAAGTGTGCTCCTCGTCATCGTCTGCCCGCCATCTACTCGTCTGACCTTCATCGTCTTCTTCATCTGAGTCCGGGGAATGTAGATAACCGGGCAATTCCTGGTTTACCGATGACCAGGATAGGGGGCTGGAATAATCTGTAACACTTACCGGGGTAGCCGGTCTGACGTGGTACCCTGCCATAGGAGCAACTGGTACTGCTTCAGGGACCGCCACCCTGGATATCAAAAACTCTGGAGGAATTGTCGCTGGCTCCTCCGAGGGGTCAGTATCGATAGAATAACTGAGGCTCCTACTACTCGGTCCTGGAGCCTGGGGTCCCGAATTACCCTAGGGGCCTTATTGGAAACCCCACTATCTGAAGTTGGCCTCTTCATCTCTCGCAATCTGCACCTACCTACAGGAAAAGAGGCCAGAAACAATCTTTCCTAGGCTCAGGCTCTATCGCACGATCGAAGACAGAAGGAAAGATAATATCTTAAATGTCCTGTAGCTTCCTGTTTATAGATGTGGTGCACAACACACCGATAAACAAGACTCTACTAGACACGGTCTGTACACACTCCGAGGACAAACTGCTCTGATACCACTTTTGTCACGACCCAACCCCGTAGGCCGTGACTGGTGCCTGAGCTGGACACCCATATGTACCTGTCAAACATAATCGGACTGATACTATAGGTCCTCAATCAATCACATCGTAATAACATATGCAAGCCGACGAGGCTGCCACTATATATATCATTATATTACGCAGGCCGACAAGGCTGCCACTACATATCAGTATATTACGCAAGCCGACAAGGCTGCCACTACGACAGAACATCCACAATAACCATATAGACACAACTGATCAAATCTGTACACAACCCACATACATGTCTACAGACTTCTAAGAGTATCAACAGTGAAATATGACGGGACAGGGCCCCGTCGTACCCCTGGATAAACATATATATATATATAAGAAGGTCTACACCAAAAATCTAGACTCCGGGACAGTGGAGCACTCCAAAATAGCTAAATAGAAGTCCTAAGCTGGCGGATCACCAAAGCGAGTATCTGCACCTGCGGGAATGAAACCCAGCCCCCCGAAGAAAGGGGGTCAGTACGAGATGTGTACTGAGTATGTAAAGCATGAAATACAGTAAAGAGGATCATAACCGAAATAGGGAGTGCAGGAAACCAGTACAATGTCCAGAATACCAAAACACTTGCCTTTTGAAGTATAAATCATACATGTCAATATCATATATCATACCCGGCCCATTATGGTACTCGGTGAATAAAGTCATTATATGCCCTCCTGGCCGCCGTAACATATCAGCATATCATCATATCATATATATATATATACCGTACCCGACCCTCTAGTGAGGGACTCGGTGAACAATGCAGTGAACCTATGCACGATAACATACCTGGCCCCGGACTCGGTGAAAGACATATTGAGTCATGCACGAGTAGAGTAGTGAGCAACTATATGCAATTTAAATCATTATCAAGACTCAAACAGAATAAGAAGAAGAGATTAACACCTGAGTATCAATAGCGACTATCATGCCAAATATCCCTCGAACGTCATCATAAATAATATCAAGGAGCCTTAGGAACCATAGACATATGTCAATATATAATGAAACAACTTATAGGAGTCAAGGACATCAGTTATCATATAGTTTCTAGGAATATGAGCTTATATATATCGACTATTATCCAACGTATAGGGAAGTGAAGAGGGAAGGTCAACCACTTAAGAGTTCTAACATCAAGAAGTGAATAAGAATCATGAATCACACTCAAAACTTACGAATAGAATTACCCCAAAGCTCATATCATTCATCACTTAAATCTAAGACATGCCAAAAGAAAGAAGGGACAGCTTTACATACCTGTTAGCGATTATTCGTAAACTCGTTTGCCTCGTCGCTCTTTTAGCCTATTTAATATAAAAGTAACGTTATCGTTAGTAACTATACTTTCTAGTTCATAAATCTGTAGCCCATCGCCTATAGAACTTGTACTTTAACTTATAATTTCTCGATTAGGGTTTTTCATTATTTAAGGACTTAACGAAAATCGGGCAGCATTTCCCCTATATATTCGCCTAACCCGAATTTCCAATTATCCTCCTGCTAGCACAGAAATATCAACAACAGAGATATACATATAAAATTCTCACAATTCATCCCATAACAATTCCAACAACCCAACAACTTCTCTAAATCCATTTCAACCCACAATTTCCTATAATATTAATTTCATGCATTTTCTTACTTCCAATTTCATCCAATACAATTTTAATAACTCCATTACAACACTATTAACACAATTACACCATAGAACAAGAAAATCTTACCTAAATTTTCTCGGAGGAATTTCTACTCTTAATTGCTCTGATTTTGCAATTTCTTCTTCCTCGATTCAATATCCAATGTTGCTATCACCTCCTTGAACTTGCAAACCACCTTAGAATTAATCTAAAAAGAACAAAAAAAATCTTTGATGGGGCTGCCATGGCCGAAGCTAGGCAGCCATGGTTAGATATTTTTTTCTTCAGAAAAAGTGAAATTTACAAATGAAATGAATGGCAAGGTTAGTCATAATTTTGACTATATATACCTTGTCCATTTGTTGGGCACGTACCCCCTCCCCATAGTGAATCACCAACTGATTTGTTTTATCATTCTTTTTTTTTATAAATTTTCGGGTGGGGCCCACTTTCAATAATTAAATTAATTAATTAATTTTAACTAACCATTAATTCTTATCTAATAATATAATCACAATTAATTAGTCCCTAATCTCCAATTATATTTCCATACTAAGAAAAATTTACAAACAATTTATGTAATAATTAAAATTGAAAATTAAAGGTTCTTATTTCATGTCCGAAAATAATTCCGCCTTTAAGTTGAGTCGATTTGCTTGCGGATAATTCGACGTATACATATACGGGGTATAACACTCGATCCCTCTCAATTTCACTACCTGGCCCCATAGATATGGCCCTTTTGCTTTGTCTTCTATCAATATCACGATCACCACTTGGAAGTGGTTGTCGTCCCTCTAAGTTCTGGGCATGAGCTTGTATTCGGGAAATATCCATCCCTTCTTGTAGCGAAGCCGTCAAGCAGTCCTTGAAGAAATGTGGCCCAAGCCACTCATAAACCTGTGCACCCTATCTCCCATATCGGCCATCATAGTCAGGGCATACCTAGCCAAGGACTTAAATTTCAGGCTATACTCCCGGGCACTCATATTCCCATGCTTCAAATTTAGAAATCTATCCGCTCTAGCTCGGCGGACCTCAGGTGGCAATGCTAGCGGATGAAGGTATCAAAGAATTCTTGCCAAACCGGAAGATGAGCATTCTCTCCTCTTGATAAGACCCAGTTATTATACCATAAGACTGCCACATCCCGGATTCGATAAGATACCAACTCCACAGATTCAGTTTCGGAGGCATGGACAATCCTTAACGTTCTCAACATCTCATCAATGAAACCTTGCGGGTCTTCATCCGGCTTTGACCTGAAAAACTCCGGAGGATTTTGACTCATAAAATCACGGGCTCTGGTACTGGCTGATCGATCACTTGGGCCCGTATTCTGCCACTGTGCCTGAGCGGCAACCAACTGTGTCAATAGATGTATGGCCTCAGTCATTTGTTGACCTGAAGCAACTGGTAGAGGGATTGGAGCTGGAGCTCCTCTTTGTTCTTCCACATTAAGAGGGGTGGAGGAAGTATTAGATAAGGCCTCATTATGTGATTTGCCTTCTTTTATATCCGTTGGCGGCTCTCTTACTACTCGCTTGTTTGTCGTGTTCTTGACCTTCTGGGCGGCTGTAGCTTTTCCCTTTGGCGGCATTTCTGAAATCACAACACACTATTAGGGAGGGTAAATCTTATACACAGCTCTATCGCACAATCTCATAAGAAGAAAGATGGTCATTTTCCTAAATGCCCTGTAGCCTCTTGTTTATTAGCGTGGCGCGCAACACACCATAAAAAAGACTCTACTAGACACGGCTCGTAGACACTTCCTAGGACTGAATTGCTCTGATACCACTTCTGTCACGACCAGACCAGGGGCCGCGACGGGTACCCGGGGCTAGCCACCGAGCACCCCTCATTCTACTGCTTATCATACTCATTGAACGTTCTTTTATCAAAATCATACTCAAGTTATAAGAAAACTATCTTTCATTCGATGATATAAATACTTTTATATGCACACGCCTTTTGGTCATTGAAATAGTATATACATATATATATGCATGGTAGCAACCTCGTGAGACCATTTTACCCACACTGCGTATCTACAAGCCTCTACCAGAGTACTAGACATATGGACGGGACAGGACCCCGTCGTGCCCAAAACATACATGTACACAAAAAGGATAACCATAAGCACCTCCGAAAAAATGGAGTGCTCTCAGGCAGCTAACAGCTCCTACGAGTCTGGAGCAAGATCACCACACTATCTACCTGTGGGCATGAACACAACATCCAAAGAAAACGGACGTCAGTACGAACATTGTACGGAGTATGAGAGGCATAAACAATAATATCACATCAATGAAGTAAAGGAAACATCAATAAGGAGCATCTGTATCTGACTGTCAAATGGAAAAGGAGTGATACATGCTAGCTTACTTATAGTCATCATCATATCACATATGCATAAATATATATAAACTGTCCGTCCATATCGGATCGGTGTGATAATCATGAGCCTGCGTCCAGGCCTCCCGCGTCCGGGGTTTCATCTCATGCCGCCCACTAGTGGTGTCTGCCCATGCCATCTGGCCATGGTGTATAGCTACCCGCCTTAGCGGTGACTGCCCGGCCAATTAGGCGCGGTGATATCTCATCATCATAATATACTCATCATAGTGCATGCATAAAGACTCAAAGACAACTATGCTTTATCGGGGTAACGTATGGTCGTGATCCCCCGATTTCCTTATGGAGCACTCATTAACATGCTGCCTCACCTTGAAGGGAATAGTATATGTGGTGAGTGTAAGCAATAATGATATCATGGACGTTTTAGGAACATCATATCATGAACATCTAGAACTTCTATACTTTTACTCATTACCTTGTGTAGCTAATTAGGGATATCGGTACATATCTTTTTGGAACATAAGAGATTCATGGAGAAGAAAGAAAGTCATACTATAGGATTCATCCCATAGAAGGAAAGGACTAGCCTCACATACCTTTTACGCTTGACTAATCTATCGTTCGCATGGTTTCCTTTGGTGCCCACGTTTCTACCTTCAAGAGGAATCGCATTGACATTAGTTACTCGGCTATAGGAATATTTCACTAATTCTAGGGAAAATTAAGCTGCACTTCCTTTGTTTATACTACTTTTCCCACATTCTATATCAACTCCCAAACGTTAATAACAACATTCACAATATAGCAACAAAAATCATCATTTACCTACACTTCCCACAATTCACCATTTCTCTTTGACTTCTCCACAACTATGGTCATAATTCATTATTGCACTTTTTCACAAATAATACTTATTCCATATTCTAGATGTCGTACATAACACATTTACAATCATAACATACCAATATTCATCATCCACCCCAAACTACTACTCAACACTGACACTATTCACATATTCATGACCCAATTTCTATGTCTTTCCACAATCCAAGTGTTACACCTTTCAACCACTCACACCATATAAAAAGGGTCATAAAACTCACCTTAGATGATGGATAAACAATACTCAAGTGGAGCTTCTCTTCTTGCACCAAAACCCTAACTCAGTTCTCTTGAGTTTTCTTGGCTTAGATGAACTTTTAATGGGTTTCATACACTTTATTTCATGGATTTAGTGTAGTTGACTAAGGTTTTTCCCTTGATTTCTTGTGGATGAATGGTGGAGAAGGTTCTAGAGAGTTCTTGGAGAGAAGAGAGTGGAAGATGAAATGAAATAAAATGAGGGAGGGGTCTTATATTAATTCATGAAATCAGTCCCGACAGAGATGTACGGTGTGATCGACGGAGCGTCGATCTAGGCGTCGAAGTCGTTAAATTTCCAATGATCAATCTGTCATTTCCTTTCATTCGACGGTGAGAAGACGGTTCATCGAACTGATCGACGGAGCGTCGACCTGTTCGTCGAAGGGTCTTCGCTACAGCTAAAATTTGCGACGCAATCGATGGGGCGTCGACCCGTTCGAAGGTACAAAGAACGACCGTCGAACCCCCCTTTCGCAAAACTGCGGTGAAGTTTCATTTAATGAGCTTTTCTCCCTTGCCTTTAACTTCTTTGGAATCTTAATTAGAATTATTAAGTATCCCTTCTTACTTATAGGAACATCATGTTCACCTTAACTTACGTTAGTCCCTTCTCCGCTCAGCAACCCAAAGTTTCGAGGTGTAACAGAATGGGCTTTGGATGAAAATACTTCACATGGAGAACACCCTAACTTCAATTCCAAAGAGATGATTGACTTTTAGCAACCCTAATGAACATCCAAACACTTGATTTCCTTGATTATGGATGTTTGATCTTTGATTCACCTTTAATTTATGTTGGTATGGTGTATGGAATGTTCTAGAGCTCTTGAGAGGTGTGGAGAATGAATGAAATGAAAAATAAGAACTTGGGCTCTCTTTTTATAAAAATTAAAATCTGCCCGCTATGGTTTATACGGAAACTTATACGGTCCGTATAATTTTATACGGTCAGTATAAGTGACCGTATAATACTCCCAGTGATCACCCTTCACTGTGACTATTATACGGACCGTATAATGGGTCGTATAACTCACCTTCCTCCGAACTTGTCCTCGTCGTTCCATTTGATCTCCAATCCTTATGGGACCTTCTTAACACTTGTTTAACACCTCATTAACAATGTAAGGAGCATTATAACCCTCCCTCAAGACATTATTAAATTAACATCAGCTCGGTACTTCGCAAAACCTTTCCAAAACACGCCTTATACTTCGCCTTCCTCAAAGAACTTCCTACTCTTGCCTCAAATGTCTTTGGAATCTTAATTAGAATCATTAAGTACCCCTTCTTACTTGTAGGGACACCATATACATCTCACCCTGTGTTAGTCTATTCACCACCCAACGACATAAAAGTTTTCCAAGGTGTAACAGTGGACCACGAGGGTCGTCATACGATAACCTGGTAACTCATACGGGAAATAAACTAGGAAGGGACAAGACCTAAAAGGACATCTATACATTAAGATGCTGAACATGATAGTACGAGCTTACAAGGCAACCACATACATCTATATAATATGGGTCGAGAAAGCCATATAACGTCTAATTGTATCATAACTGTCTACAAGCCTCTACTGGAGTAAATAACATAATAAGGTCAGGACAGGTCCCCGCCATACCCATATGTATAACAAAAAACCGTACGAAGACACAACAGCAACTCCGTGACAAGTGGAGTGCCCCAATATCAACTGAGCAGTAACCTACTGATGCGAACCGTCGTCTTGCCTACATGAACCTGCGGGCCTGAAACACAGCGTCCCCCAAGAAAAAGGGGCGTCAATACGAATAAAGTACTGAGTATGTAAGGCATGAAAGTGACATAAAGACGAGAGCAGCATAAGGTAAGGGTACGACCTGTATATTTGAATTGCCTCTAAGGGCCATGATATGCATAAGTACTGCATATATATATGCGTATATAATGCCTTCTTATAAATATATATGCGTATATAATGCCTGCTTATACATATATATGCGTATATAACTCTTGTCAAGCCTCCGTGGGCATCATCATCCTAAACACTGATCAGTCGTGCGTGTATATGTGTGTGTGTGTGTGTGTGTGTGTATAACGCCCTTCAAGCCTCTGTGGGCAATCATCATCATAATATCCTATGTATATATAATGCATAAGTATGATATAATACATCCTGAGTCTGTCGGAGTGACGTACGGTCGTTACACCTTCGAACAACATTATGAACTAGCATTTTCATCGACATATGACTTTATGAAGCATAAGAAAGAAGATGTTAGCCTTAACATACTTCAAGTCATCACTGCAATCCAATTAAGAACTTATCATAACTAGTGTGCCAATCCTAAAATAAAGAATGCATATACCAAGTCAGATGGCGTTAGTACATCCACGTATATCAAATAATAATTTGATTCTAAAGTGAAACGAGCAACATCTATTTTACTTTCTCTTAACTCCCACACAATAAAAAACAAGGGCTTTAATTAACTCTTTTCTGAAGTCAATCTAGCAAGATACATGAGTATACACCAAAACAGTTCGGTATACGCTTCATATACGACACCTACACACCTCCTTCTTCCAAATACACCAAGTATAACAACCTTAACATGATCTCAACATCAACTACTATCCATACAACAAGAATTTAGCTCAAAAACATATAAATAACATGGCTCAAAACAGATTACAACTCAACATAAACTCAAGTTCATATTTGAACATTCCCTTCCACTTCTTTCCCTCCAAACCTAGTATAAACATCAAATAAACTCATAAACATGGAAATAAGATGAATCATTACCTTAAGGACTCAAGAACATAGTAATTCTAAGATTACTTCACCTTGAAGTATCCTCCAAAGCTACTACAAGAAGGAGAGAAAAGCTTCAACAACACGTCGAAAACCTTTTGCCCTTGATTCTCACTTTAATTCCTTAACTTCACTTGGGGGTTGATTGCATATATTGGAGAGGGATTCTAGGAGTGTTAGGGGTTTGGGGAAATGAAGAAAATGGGATATATTGAGGAGAGTTCGAATTATGTACTAAAAAGGGATGCCACTGACTTCAATACATGGTCCATATTTATGGACCGTAAATAATATACGGTCTGTATAATTGGACCATAAATTGCCAACAGTGGCTCACCCCCACTGTTATCAAAATATGGTGGAGGTCAAACCAAAAATACTATCCGTAAAATCCAACCATAAATCCCAACTTTCGTCGATTCGTTTAACCTGTAATCCTTCCAACACATACTAAGCATGAACTTAAACCCTCGTGTACTTAAGATAAACACGCCTAATCTTATATAGCCTCAAAGATAATTCGACTCTCCAAATCTATAACAATCAACACATGAAGAAACTCAACGTATAAAAGTACGAGGTGTAACAAGACCAACCATGAAATCCATAGCTCTCGTCTCCCATTTCCACTCGGGAATGGGTATCCTTTGAGTCACACCACACAGTCGCTGGTGCTTGTACTTAATTTGCTGGCAATTCAAACACTGAGATGCAAAGTCCACTATGTCTCTCTCCATTCTACCCCTCTGGTAATGCTATCTCAAGTCACGATACATGTTTATAGCACTTGGATGAATGGAGTATCTAGAACTGCGAGCCTCTTTAAAATCAACTGAATCAAACCACCAAACCTAGGAATGCAAATGCGTCCCTTAATCCTCAAAACACCTTCCTCATCAAGAATAGCCTCCTTAGCTTCCCCACTTAGCACCTTATCCCGAATCTTACAAAATTCCACATCCTCAAACTGCTAGGCGTTAATCTGCTCCAAAAGAGATGACCTCGCCTCAACATAAGCTAGAACCCTGCCAGTTTCTAAAATATCAAGTCTCACCATACTCTTAGCCAAACACTGAACCTCCATGGCTAAAGGACTCCCCCCAACAATCAAACGCGCCAAGCTACTACTAGTCACTGTCTTTCAGCTCAATCCATAAACTACCGCATTAGCCTTTCCCGGATGATAAAGAATGGTCATGTCATAATCCTTGAGAAACTCCATCTACCTATGCTGCCTTGAATTTAGATCCCTCTGACTGAACATATGCTGAAGACTACGATGATCTGTGAATACCTCACAATAGACTCCATACAGGTAATGCCTCCAATCTTCAAAGCAAAGACTACCACTGCCAACTCTAAGTCATGAGTGGGTTCTCATGGACCTTCAACTGCCTCAAAGCGTATGCGATCACCTTACCCTCTTGCATTAACACACAACCCAATCCCATGTGAGAAGTATCATAATAAACTGTAAAGTCCTTACCCTCCACAGGTAAAGCCAAAATCAGAGCTGAAGTCAATAAAGCCTTGAGCTTTTGAAAGCTTTTCTCATACTCATCAGACCACTGAAAGGGTGTATCACATCCTTCTGAGTCAAATGGGTCAAATGGGAAGCAATAGAGGAGAACCTCTTCACGAACCGACGATAGTAAATCGCTAAGCCCATAAAGCTCTGAATCTTGGTCACCGAAGTAGGCCTAGCCCAATACATCGATCTTCTTAGGATCAACCATAATCCCGTCCTTTAGACACAACATGTCCTAACAATGCCACGGAACTAAGCCAGAACTCACACTTTGAAAACATGGCATACAACTTTTTCTCTTTCAACAACCCCAGAACTATCCTCAAGTGCTTCTCATGTCTTCCTTACTACGAGAGTACACCAATATGTCATCAATGAAAACAATCACGACCGAGTCCGAATAAGGCTTGAAGATCCCATTCATCAAATCCATGAAAGTTGTGGGTGCATTAGTAAGCCCGAAAGACATCATCTATAACTCATAATGACGATAACGATTCTTGAAGGCTATCTTTGGAATATCCTCGACTTTAATCTTCAACTGGTGGTAGTTCGATGTCAAGTCGATCTTAGAAAATACCAACGAAACCTAAAGCTGATCAAACAAGTCATCCGTGCGGGGTATTGACACTTGTTCTGAATGATAACGTTGTTAATTTGTCGATAATCGATACACATCCGCATAAAACCATCCTTTTTCTTCACGAACAACACATGAGCACCCAAAGGGGAAACAAAAGGTCTGATGAACACCTTACTTAATAAGTCTTTCAATTGCTCCTTCAACTCCCTCAACTCTGACGAAGTCATACGGTATGGTGGAATAGAAATAGGCTGAGTGCCTGGCTCCAAGTCGATCCAAAAATCAATATCATGGTCAGGCTACTTACTAGGCAGGTTTGTGGGAAAGACCTCCGCAAACTTGCTAAATATAGTAAGAGACTCTAGGGAAGGAGTATCCACACTCGTGTCCCGAATATGAGCTAGGTAAGCTAAACACCCCCTATGCACCAACTTTCTCTTCTGAAGGAATGATATAATCTTCATAGGAGCGGGGCTAGGAGTGCCCTTCCACTCTAATCTAGAAATGCCTGGCATCGCTAATGTGACTATCTTGGCATGACAGTCTTGAATCGCGTAGTAAGGAGATAACTAGTTCATGTCCAAAATAATATCAAAGTCCTCCATACTAAGGATCACAAAGTCTACCCATGTATCATAGCCCATAAAGGTAACCACACATGACCGATAGACTCGATCTACTACCACAGAATCTCCGACCAGTGTAGAAACATGTATGGACACATCAAGAATATCACAAGTCATATCAAAACAAGTAGAGAAATATGTTGACACATATAAGGTAGACCCCGGATAAAATAATATCGAGGCTTCCTGATGACAAACTAATATAGTACCTGTAATGACGCATCAAAAGCCTCCACATTTGGTTTCCCAGGAAAGGCATAGCAATGAACTCGTCCATCATCAGACTGTGTGCCTCCCCAGCCACCCTGGCAAGACTGAGCTCCCCCTCTCCCGGACTGTGAATCACCCCTGCCGGGCTGATGACCACCTTGTCCAGACTAATATCCGCCTCTGCTAGGCTGTGACCCACCTCTACCTAAAGAACCACATTGGCTAATGGAAGATACTGGGGTCCTGAGGGTCTGAAACATGGAACCTTGCTAGCCTCACTCTATCTAGGTCTGGGAAACTCTCTAGTAAAGTGCCCCGGGTCACCACAACCAAAACAACCCCTGACCAACCTGGACTGCGCCACTGACACTAATGAATCAGAATATGCACCATGGTCTAAGGGTCGAGAATAGGAACCTTGAGAAGTCTGCCCAGTACTAAGTCCACTCTGCCTAGAAGGGCCACCAACTGATATTTGAAGCGCTTACTGGATGGGGGCGGCCAGAATAATGCTAATGAATCCTGCCCGACTGGCCCCTACCACTTGGAGTAGAAGTACTGAAATTGTGAAACTGGCGGATCCTCTTGTCACTGCCCTCACCATGAGTTTGAATCCTAGTAGACTCAACCTCTATAGCATGATTAACCACAGACTGAAACGAGGAACCCATAGCCTCTAGCTGTACAGTAGCCAACTTCAACGGAAGCACTAATCCCTTGATGAACCTTCTCACCCTCTCTGTCTCGGTGGGGATCAGCTGAATAGTATAACGAGCTTAGGAATTAAATCTGGCCTCATACTCAGCGACAGACATACGTCTCTATTCCAAGTCATTTGACTCATATCTCCTCCTACCTCTCAAAGTACGAGGGATGTACTTCTCTAAGAACACTTGATAGAACCGAGTCTAAGTCAAAGTAGGTGACTCAGCTGGTCGACACTCAACATAGGACTTCCACTATAAGTTTTCATCCCCACACAACTGGAAAGAAGCATAATCAACCCCATGCAAATCAACTATACCCAGCTTGTGAAGCCTCTTATGACTGTCAATAATAAACTCATAAGCATCCTCTCCAAGAGTACCAAAGAATTCATGCGACTTTATCTTAATGAACCTACCAAGAAAATCCTGCTCCTCAACTGTCATAGTCAAACCAACAATAGGTCTAGAAGCAAATGTAGGTGCTCGGATCTCGTCAATACGGGGCGCCATAGTAGCAGCAGGCTGCACCTTGTGGGTCTATACTGCTTAGAAGTATTTCCTCCTACTCTAATCTGAGATCCTCTTGGAGTAGCAGGTAGGGTACTTGAATGATGCAAACCCTCAAGAAGACTCAATATACAAACCATGGAATCCTGGAGTATAGGAGTAGAAATCACCTCGGGCTGAGACTGTGCTAGTCCCAGCTCATCTTCATCCATGGGCTCGTGCTCATGCTGGACCTCTAACTCAGGAGATACTGATTTGGCTCTGGTCTGACCAACCACAGGGGGCCTACCCCTGGCCGGTGCTGCACCACAACCTCTTTCTCTACCACAGCCTCTCGCTCAACCCCAACCTTGTGCTCTGGCCCTAGCAGTTGGTGCAGACAGCTCATCCGTTGCAATAGCCGCACGTGCCCTCACTTTCTGTGAGAGAATAGAAGTGAAGTCGGATACCTATTTGAACTTTCTAGATACCAATTTGAATAAAGCAACACAAAAGAAATGAAAGAATTATAAGATTTGTAAATTTTGCTATAGCCTCTCGCAGATGGGTACGGAGCTCATCGTACCGATCCATAAGACTCTACTAGACATTGCTCTTGTACTTGTAAGATCGCTAACTTAGGGCTCTTATACCAACTTTATCACGACGTAACTAGTGAATGGTGCAGGCACCCACACTAACCCCCTGGTGGGCAAACCCTTCCCTCAATGCATGCCAATCAATTAAGGCGGAAATGGAAACAGAAATAAACTATGTCTCGTTAGATATATATAAGATATCAATGTAAGTGCAGAAGTAAGAAATACTACAACCAAAGAATCTAGTCTGAAACTAGTACAAGAACTACTAAAATAAATACATAGTCTGGAAGACTACTACAAGTCTCAAATGCTAAAACTACTATCTCATGAGTAGAGAAAAGACAAGTAAGCAAAGAGAAGTCCGTGGGCTGCGGATCAATCAAGTAGCTAACCTTGAAAACTCTGGTAAGTAGGCCTCGAGATCACTCACGAGGTTGAGAAATGGAACCAGCGACAAACTCTGCACTCAAGGAAAAAGTGCAACAAGAGTAGGATGAGTACAAACACACGTACTTGGAGGTAACATAGGCCGATAATGATTAGTTTACATATATAAAGGAAAGAAACTAATAGGTAGACAGACAAGAAATCAAGTACAGCCAATGAACAATATTAAGTATAAGACAGGTCAAATGTACAATAACAGACAAGATGTATGATCAGCCAAATGTATAAGATGCCATGTACACAGTCAAAGACAATGAGTGAATGTATATGCAATGCGATACTATGTAATGCAATGTGCTGGCCAACTTTCCAATACATACACACATGGAGAGAGCAATGTCTCATAGCCACGACCCATGGGGAACCCCCGAAGTCCATGTACCCCTCTTCCCTACAAATGACCTCGGGCGCGAACACTCTCTCTGTTACACCTTGGACAATTTTGCGTCGTTTGCATTATAAGTAAACTAACGCAATCCCGGAGTGGACATAAAGCCCTTACAAAGTTAAGAAAGGTATATAAATTTTTTAATTATGTACCTTAAGGTTTCAGAGTTAAATAAAGTGGCGGAAGCAAGTTCGTTGAAGGTTAGAATTGGTGTCTTGTTTTTTGAAATATTTCACATCATTTGTGCTATACATTATTTAGTGTTAGCTTTAGAGGGAGTTGGGTCTCCTTAGATGGTTAATGAAGGCTTACATAAGTGTCAAGAAGTATCATAAGGATTGGAGGTTAAACGAATCAAAAAGAATGCATTTTCGCGAAAATTGGAATTTATGGGCAGTTTGTGGCAGCATACTGGCTTAAAACTTTTCATTTTAGCTGAGATTACTACCCAACACCACCCTCATATTGTGGATGGACTATGTGGCCTAACGTCCAACTTGCTGGGCCGCATCTCCCCCGCAACACGAAGCGCTGAGGCGGTTTTAAACCCTTTTTAAACTCCAAAAGATCTCATTTTTCATATCCACTTTCCACACTTCTCTCCCCATATTATTAGAGTGTTATTGAAGGTTCTATAACATTAAAAAACATTTCACACCATCAAAAGAGAAGATCAAACTCCAAAACCCCAAGATAACTCATGGAAGATGATTGTTCTTTCTTCTGTTTGAGATTGTGGTGAATTTGGTCTTGGAAGAAGTTGAGTTAGGTGAAGTTATTCTAGTAAAAGGTATGTTCTTTATCTTATTTCTTATGATAGAGTTGACTTAAAGGTGTAACAAGTCGTGGAAAGGAAAAGAATCATAGTGGAGAAGTCACAAGGTATTAAATTGAAGTTAATGGCTATGAGTTGAATTTGAAAGGGAAATTTGGATTAATTTAAGTTTGGTTTGAATGAAATATTTTTATTATGGTATTGTTGATGTTGTTATTGTTGTTTGGGAGTTGTTTTGGAATTTTGTGGAAGTAGATAAAATAGGCGAAGTGCTACCCGAATTCCGCTAGCTCACTAATTACGCTAGTTTGAACTTATGAGTGCTTTCAAGACTTAGCTCTAGTATGAATCCACTTGAATGTAGATTTACGAGCTTGGGAGGAAAAATGTTATGTAGTTAAGGAGACGGGAAGGAATGTTAAGGCTAACCCTTTCCTTCTTTTTGCATGATCATTTCGGTACAAACATATATACAAATGTCCTCCATGATGACTCCATTTCTAGAAATACTGAAGCATATAGTTCTTGATGTTCTTATGATATTATTGAACTTTGTTTCATGATTATTGATCTTGTTCATTGTTGTTGATCTCACCTTACGGTCATTGTTCCTTCAAGGTGAGATATAGCGATGATGATGATTCCATAAAGGTAATCAAAGGTTTACCGACCTTACGTCAGTACGATAGAGTTATAGCTTTCATTTGGGCTCTCATGAATGCTTTATATATATGTATGTATTTTCTCACACTGCGCCACGTTATAGTTGGCTGGGCAGGTATGTAGATATGCACACCACTGCAATAGGCAGGATATGATGTTACCCAGGACGTGGGATACCCCAGACGTAGGATGATGATAACACCGAGCCTATACGGCCGATTACAGTATTATATATGCATGTATCAAATTATTTTTTTAAAAGCTAAGCACGCATGACATCCGTCTTAAGAGGCCTTCAGATGTACAGATTGATCTCTTTATCTTGTGTTATCTTCATACTTTCATTATTTTGTTACTCATGCCTTACATACATGGTATATTATTCGTACTGACGTCCTTTTGTTTGTGGATGCTGCGTTCATCCTCGCAGGTAGATAGGGAGACGGACCAGACCCCAAGACTGCTTCATCAGCGATTGTACAGGAGCACTCCATTTGTTCTGGAGCTGTACTTCAGCTGGTATTATTCTGTTGTGTACATATATGGGCATGACGGGGTCCTGTCCCGTCTTTATGACGTTATACACTTCATGTAGAGGCTCGTAGATAGATGTGTGTAGTTAGATGTTCTGTGACCTTTTTGGTCCATATTTTGTAATATCATTTTGGCAGCCTTTGTTACGCCCAAGAAAATTTCATGTTACTAAGGCTGTAGACGGCTTAATGTAAGCACAAGGAGGAACAAATATTACAAGTATAAAGGATGAAATTCTACTGTATTAGCATGAGGATAGCATGAGTATGATATTTGGAATTCGCACAATACGATTGGATTGATACGTTAAAAGATATATAGCCCTCGTAATCGTAAGCTGAGGTGGGGTCCACATGTTGAGATTTTATAAAGGACATATGAAAATTTATATGAACGGTATATATGTAGTTAAACACAAATCAAGAAGGACCCTTGAGACAAATCCAAGTGTAAGCCCTCCAAAAAGACGTTTTTAAGTTACGTTTTCGGGTAATCTGACTTCGGGAGTCCATAACCCCATCATTATTTGGGAATTTGGGAAAACTGCTAAAATGAAAGTTGTAGATAATTGAATTATCGTTATGGACATTTTATGGCAGAAAGGTCAAGCTGAGCAGTGGGCTCGGCCCAACCCGACTCAAGGTCGGTGGGAATCGACCCAAGACCCCTATATAAGGGTGAAATTCGTGCAATTTTTTGACATTTAACCCCAAAAAGAGCTGAACCTTTTAGAGAGAGAGACAGTAGAGTTAGAGAGAGAAAGTGGAGAATCGATCAAGTTCGAGGCCCCGAATCTCGTGGCTCGTGAAGGATAAAGTGTAGTACGAGTTGTCATCGTTTTAAGCTAAATATTGATCTTGGGGGATGATATTTTCGTTGTTGAGCTGCTGCTAAGGTATGTATAAGATTCCTTTTATTCTATTAAAGTGTTTATTTAGAGTTTTAATGGATTAAAACGGAGGAAATAATGTTAAAAGCTCGTTTGGTATTTTTGGGGTGTTTATGAAGGTGGGGTTGTTTCAGTGGAGTTAAATGGATGGAAATATCTTAGTTATGATGTATATTGATTGTCGATATTGTTGTTTGATGTTGTTGCTAATAATTTAGCTGAATTGGATTTTCGGGTTTGTCCAGTTTATAAAGGAAATGCTGTCGAAATTCCATTAGAAATAGAGATAAGTTTAAGGGGTTGATTATAAGGATATATATTGGATTGATTGTTTGTAAATTGGTAGTGTTGATTGATTAGCATAACCCGAAGATGGGATGTGGTTAGCTGGAAAGCGGCAAAGGTATGTAAGGCAAACCTTTCTTCCTTTGGCATGATTCTAGTTGTTATTCATTTTATATGTACTCCGTATGATTCCATTCTTAGACAAGTAAGGTCTAAATGTTACTTGTGATGGCTTATTGATATTGTACTCCTATTCTATTCCAAAGGGAACACTCATAAGGTGCCAAGTTGAGTTATGTTAATGGTTTTACTAATGATTTTGGAGGAAATGAGTTTTATACTAAAGGAAACAAAAAGTTTGATTTTCAAAACCACTCCGAAGGGGGTGCGAGATTTTACTACTTCATTTCATTTACGATTTATGTTTACATTCCATAGTATCATCCGTTTGTATTGATATGATCATTTATTCTTTGAGTAGGGAAATAAGATGAAATTGTGTAGAATATAAGTAGTAAGAATTTCATAACAATTCTACCCTCAAACCTGGAAGTATGTCCTCCTAAGTCTAGTGAGATACAAATTTGATAACTTCTAATGAAAAACTAAGGCTAATAACTGGATTTTGATGACTTGATTAGTGACTTATGATATGAATTGAAATTGATATTTGTGTATTGAGTTTGAGTTGATATTAAGCCGGAAGCGGCTGCCCGAAGGGGCCATCATTATTAAGCCGGAAGCGGCTACCCGAAGGGGCCATCATTATTAAGCCGAAAGCGGCTGCCCGAAGGGGCAATCATTATTATGCCAGAATCGGCCGTCCGAAGGGACTATTGTGATACTTGCCGGAAATGGCTGTCCGAAGGGACTATTCTGTTAAGATGTCGGAAGCGGCATTTGTGTTGGATTGCATTATTTACTTAAAGATTATTTTGAGACTTCGTGTGCACATTTATGTTTCTTCTAGTGAAGGCTGCAGGTATTGAGTTAGGTTGCGATTTCTTCTCTCCTAGGTCAAATTATGATTATGACTTGTTACCACCTTACATACTCAGTACATTGTCCGTACTGTCCTTTTTCCTGGGGACGCTGCGTTCATGCCCGCAGCCCCAGATTGTTTGGCAGGTTAAGTGTATAGCTAGGATGCTTGGACGTCAGCTGGGATTGGCAGGTTCCATCTCATCCTAGAGCTGTGCTGAGTCATGTATCGATATGTATGATTATGGGTATGTCAGGGCCCTGTCCTGACTCATAATGTTCAGTTTACTTCTTAGAGACTTCCGCAGACAGTGTCCTATGGTATATTTGTCGAGATGTCGACAAAGTGATGTCAGTTGAGTCATTTGTGGATTTTAAAAGAGTGTATTTTAGATGATTTAGATTAGTTTAAAGTACTTATTCGATTGAAAGTTCTCATAATCATTATAGAGATAATGATTTCTATTTGGGAAAATTTTATGTTTTTAATTTTTTTTGAAATGGCAGGTTTTAATAGAGCGAATGTCTAAGGGTTCGCTCGACTCTGATGAGAGTTGGGTGCCCGTCATGCCCCACCATTGCTAGGATGTGACAAAGTGGTATCAGAGCAGTTCGTTCTAGGAGTTGTCTGCAAAGTCGTGTCAGGTAGAGTCTTGTTCATGGGTGTGTTGTCGACCACACTTATGAACAGGAGGCTACAGGGCATCTAGGATAGTTCCCTTCATTCAGATCATAGATTATGGTATAGAGCTGTGTTATAGACCTTAAATCCTTGCCAGTAACTTTAAGATTTGAATTTTGATTAAGTGATTGTAAAGTGCAGCTATGATTGCGAAATTGGAATTGTTAGTAAGAAAGGTAAGTTCTCTGATGATTAATGATTGCTATGTGAGGTAAATGTTGCAGGTTAAGGATTGTAGTAAAAAAGGTATGCTTTTGATCGAATTGAGAATCCCATTGTGAAGAGCATTTGTTCAAGAATGTATAGGGTGTTGTAATATGATTGTGGCCCTGTGAGGCATGTTTATATATATTGATTGTTGCCCTGTGAGGCTTGTTGGTTAGCTGTGTACAGGTGGGTACTACAAACTACAGAGGAGGTTCTGTCAAAATTTGGTTAAAAATTGATTTGTGTGCTATGATCATTAAGATATACAAGTGTAAACTGAAGAATGAAAGGTTAATAATAGTTGTAAATCGACTGAAAGGAGGGTTATGAGATGGGTTCAGAATGAGTTTGAGAGTTAGGTTGAAATTACTCGTGGATATAGAAGTGAGTCGAGGGTTTAGTTAAGTTCTCTCGGGGATTAGAAGTAAGGTTGATGAACTAAGATTAATGTGATTCGAATAATGTGATAAGATTATGAGAAAAGACTTAAGAGGGGAAGCAATGATAAGCAAGGAGTCATTCGAGGGGTGATTAGTATAAAAAAAGATTAAGCTTAAACGAGTAAAGAATGAAACAAGGAAGAGAAAGAAACATGATTACATGTGTTTGAGGAAAGGGACTAATGTGTCCCTTATAGAAATCAATATAACTGAAAGCATCAATGAGGTTAAGGGAAGTTGAAGCTTATAGAGGAAAGATAATTTTTTAAAAGGACTTTAGGAATTGTGAAGGGTTGAGTGATATTAGTAAGCATTGGAATTGAATACGAGTATTAGTCTTCATTTAACATTCGAGGACGAATGTTTCTAAGAGGGGAAGGATGTTACGCCCCAGAAAATTTCATGTTACTAAGGCTACAGACGGCTTAATGTGAGCTCAAGGAGGAGCAAATATTACAAGTATAAAGGGTGAAATTCTATTGTATTAGCATGAGGATAGCATGAGTATGATATTTGGAATTCGCACAATACGATTGGAATGATACGTTAAAAGATATATAGCCCTCGTAATCGTAAGCTGAGGTGGGGTCCACATGTTGAGATTTTATAAAGGACATATGAAAATTTATATGAACGGTATATATATAGTTAAACACAACTCAAGAAGGACCCTTGAGCCAAATCCAAGTGTAAGCCCTCCAAAACACGTTTTTAAGTTACGTTTTCGGGTAATCTGACTTCGGGAGGCCATAACCCCATCAGTATTTGGGAATTTGGGAATACTTCTAAAATGAAAGTTGTAGATAATTGAATTATCTTTCCAAACATAGGTCGTGGGCCTTCACACGACATATAAAAAGTTATGGACATTTTAAGGCAGAAAGGTCAAGCTGGGCAGTGGGCTCGGCCCAACCCGACTCAAGGTCGGTGGGAACCGACCCAAGACCCCTATATAAGGGTGAAATTCGTGCAATTTGTTGACATTTAACCCCAAAAAGAGCTGAACCTTTTAGAGAGAGAGAGGAGAGTTAGAGAGAGAAAGGGAAGAATCGATCAAGTTCGAGGCCCCGAATCCCGAGGCTCGTGAAGGATAAAGTGTAGTACGAGTTGTCGTCGTCGTTTTAAGCTAAATATTGATCTTGGGGGATGATATTTTCGTGGTTGAGATGCTGCTACAGTGTGTATAAGATTCCTTTTATGCTATTAATGTGTTTATTTAGAGTATTAATGGATTAGAATGGAGGAAATAATGTTAAAAGCTCATTTGGCATTTTTGGAGAGTTTATGAAGGTGGGGCTGTTTCAGTGGAGTTAAATGGATGGAAATATCTGAGTTATTATGTATATTGATTGTCGATATTGTTGTTTGATGTTGTTGCTGATAATTTAGCTGAATTGGATTTTCGGGTTTGTCCAGTTTATAAAGGAAATGCTGTCGAAATTCTGTTAGAAATAGTGATAAGTTTAAGGGGTTGATTATAAGGATATATATTGGATTGATTGTTGGTAAATTGGTATTGTTGATAGATTAGCATGACCCGAAGATGGGATGTGGATAGCTGGAAAGCGGCAAAGGTATGTAAGGCAAACCTTTCTTCCTTTGGCACGATTCTTTTTGTTATTCATTCTATATGTACTCCGTATGATTCCATTCTTAGACAAGTAAGGTCTAAATGTTTCTTGTGATGGCTTATTGATATTGTACTCCTATTCTGTTCCAAAGGGAACACTCATAAGGTGCCAATTTGAGTTGTGTATATGGTTTTACTAATGATTTCGAGGAAATCAGTTTTATACTAAAGAAAACATAAAGTTTGATTTTTTCAAAACCACTTCGAAGGGGGAGCGAGAGTTTACTACGTCATTTCATTTACGATGTATGTTTACATTCCATAGTATCATCTGTTTGTATTGATATGATCATTTCTTCTTTGAGTAGGGCAATAAGATGAAATTGAGTAGAATATAAGTAGTAAGAATTTCATAACAATTCTATCCTCAAACCTGGAAGTATGTCCTCCTAAGTCTAGTGAGATACAAATTTGATAACTTCTAATGAAAGACTAAGGCTAATAACTGGATTGTGATGACTTGATTAGTGACTTATGATATGAATTTAAATTGATATTTGTGTATTGAGTTTGAGTTGATATTAAGCCGGAAGCGGCTGCCCGAAGGGGCTATCGTTATTAAGCCGGAAGCGGCTGCCCGAAGGGGCCATCATTATTAAGCCGGAAGCAGCTGCCCGAAGGGGCCATCATTATTATGCTGGAAGCGGCAGTCCGAAGGGACTATTGTGATACTAGCTGGAAGCTGCTGTCCGAAGGGACTATTATGTTAAGATGTCGGAAGCGGCATATGTGTTGGATTGCATTATTTACCTAAAGATTATTTTGAGACTTCGTGTGCACATTTATGTTTCTTCCAGCGAAGGTAGCAGGTATTGAGTTAGGTTGCGATTTCTTCTCTCCAAAGTCAAATTATGATTATGACTTTTTACCACCTTACATACTCAGTACATTGTCCGTACTGACGTCCTTTTGCCTGGGGACGCTGCGTTCATGCCCGCAGCCCAAGATTGTTTGGCAGGTTAATTGTATAGCTAGGATGCTTGGACGTCTGCTGGGATTGGCAGGTTCCATCTCATCCTGGAGCTGTGCTGAGTCATGTATCGATATGTATGATTATGGGTATGTCAGGGCCCTGTCCTGACTCATAATGTTCAGTTTACTTCTTAGAGACTTCCGCAGACAGTGTCCTATGGTATATTTGTCGAGATGTCGACAAAGTGATGTCAGTTGAGTCATTTGTGGATTTTAAAAGAGTGTATTTTAGATGATTTAGATTAGTTTAAAGTACTTATTTGATTGAAAGTTCTCATAATCATTATAGAGGTAATGATTTCTATTTGGAAAAAATTTATGTTTTTAAAAGTTTTTGAAATAGCAGGTTTTAAGTGCGAATGTCTAAGGGTTCGCTCGACTCTAATGAGAGTCGGGTGCCCATCATGCCCTACCATTGCTAGGGTGTGACAAAGTGGTATCAGAGCAGTTCGTTCTAGGGGTTGTCTGCAAAGTCGTGTCAGGTAGAGTCTTGTTCATGGGTGTGTTGTCGACCACACTTATGAACATGAAGCTACAGGGCATCTAGGATGGTTTCCCTTCATTCAGATCATATATTGTGGGTTAGAGTTGTGTTATAGACCTTAAATCCTTGCCACTAACTTTAGGATTTGAATTTTGATTAAGTGATTGTAAAGTGCAGCTATGATTGCGAAATTGGAATTGTTCGTAAGAACGGTAAGTTCTCTGATGATTAATCATTGTTGTGTGAGGTAAATGCTGCAGGTTAAGGATTGCAGTAAGAAAGGTATGCTTCTGATCGAATTGAGAATGCCATTGTGAAGAGCATTTGTATAAGTATGTATAGGGTGTTGTAATATGATTGTGGCCCTGTGAGGCATGTTGATATATATTGATTGTTGCCCTGTGAGGCTTGTTTGTTAGCTGTGTACAGGTGGGAAGAATCTGAATTTTATTAGAAAATTAGGATACCCAAAGGCTAAGAAGTCCAAACACTAATTATCATCACAAACTAGTCCCAATTTAGCAATTATTTCAGCATTAATCGAAAATTCCCAATTTTAGAGAAAAAAATCCATAGCTAAGATTCTTAAGATAAAAAGGGATATTCGGGCTTAGGGACTAATTATTCATTGATTAGATGGTTTGAAATCAAGAAATTTCCCAAAAAAAAAAACTCATTTGGATTGCACAAGACTCATAAAGTCATTTTAGGGTTTATGACCCAATTTTCCCCAACTAATTCAAGATATTTACCATAGATTCCATACTTAAAACATATTAAAATCACACGGATAGTATAGGGGATTTACCCCAAAGATGATTCCCCCAAAATCTCCACAAAATCATCCACAATCTCTCTCTAGGTTTCAATTTGTGAATGAAAGAAATGGCTTAGAAATGGGTAATTTACATTTTGATTTTCAGCGATCCCGAATCTACGAACAAATCCCTCGCAGCTGCAGGACCGCGCCTGCGGAAAATTTTTCGTTTTGACACCCAATTTTGCCCTCCAAAAAATATAAATTAACTATTCAAGCTTCCTGAATCGCAAACAGAGTAAAATATTAATTCAGAAAATCAAAAATAATTGCTAAACTAGTTTTTGGTGATATTTCGCCATTTTCATTGGCAAAATACCCTAATATATGTTATGTATATTTTAAGTATTAATTATGTCTATTTTATCAATTTGAAAATCCATTTATATGAGGAACGAGTTTTTTAATTAAGTACCATTATCAAATTAAAGTAATTTACTTTGTTAAGTCAAGAAGCTTAATTGATTGTTTGAATAGTTAATTCGTCTCAAAATTGGTTATTTAGACAAAGTTTGGGTTATAATTGAACATATAAAGGCTATGTCTTTAATCCCAATTCTAGCTATCTTTTAAATCCCAAGTTAGCCCAATACAACACCAATACCCAGCCCATTTCTCTTTAAATCCCCAAAATCCACTTTCAGCCTTGATTTCTCAAAATACAGGGACCAAACTTCAATTCTTAAAATAAAACTACAAAACGAACCCTAAGCCTTCAACTAGCAAACGTTGAGCCCCAACGGTATGAAAAGCCCTTTTTGGCTAGCTTTTGGCATGCCTCTATTCGTCTAGAGGTTTGTTCTCCTATTTCAGAAAGGAATTAAATTCACCCTTGTCTTCTTCTCTTTTGCAATTTTTTTTTATTTCTCCTTTCTTTGGTGAAAATTCGGATTTCAAACACGTTTCAACAAATATTCAGTTTTGAAGTCCGTCCCATATCGAATTTTAACCTAAAATTTGAACATTTTGGGGTTCTATATAGAGAATCCCATTCTCTTTATTTTCAGATGGAGGTTTTTTTGACAACCACAAAAAATAGGTTTTCACACCCCAAGTTCTGAACTTTTCAATTTTTTAGCTTTAAACAAGAAATTTTCTCTTGTAAGCTGAGTTTTTGAATCATCGGAACAAGTTAAAAAAAAATTGAGTTCTAGTCAGTTCGTCATTAGTAAAAGGTCGAAGGTGATCGATTCAACCCCCGCGCTGCTCGACAAAAAGGTAACATTCTCTCCTTTTCATTTCTCTTATTTTTTTTATCTTTAGTATTCTCAGTTTATTTGTTTTTGTTTTGTTTTTCCTGTTTTAGTTCTTATTTGTCTAAATGTTTAATTTCTGTTAAGTATTAGTTTTTCCCTTCATAAAGATTGCCCTTTCTTTAAGCACTGATGTATACGAATCCAGCCTAATTGCCTCAGGTTAAGTTTTCTTCTTTCCTTAATATTTAGTTCTGTTAGTCATGGTGTGTTTATGGTTTTACAATTTTGTTTTCTGATTACTTAGATTTCAGTACATTAGTTTAGAAGCTATATAGTCAATGGTTGTGTTGGGTTAAATTTAAGTTTCAACTATTTTATAGGTTTAAACCTAAGTGTAATGCGATTAACCTATCGAAAAGGCTTTAGTTTAAACCTTTGATAAGCACGAACCAAAGCTATTATAACAATTCATCTTGCAACCGATTATTTGTTGCTGTTAGTATGATTCATTTAGATTTGTATTGACCTTAATTACTTCGATTAGTTCAAATGTTCACAATCCTAAAAGATTCTCACTACGTTAATAGTATGCTATCCTAACTTGAAATACATGATTGATTAATTATTTTTCCCAAAGCAGCAAACAAAATCCTCAAATCGCTTATCTTGTCTCTCAGATTATGTTCAATTAATACCCAAGATTGGCTTCATTTATAGTTTTAACTAAAGTATGTTCAGGAGCTTAAGTTGAAGGATTCAAATCAGGTGTGGAATATGTAATTGTGTGTCCATGTGATATGAACAACATGTTAGATTCAAACTAAACAGTTAAAGAAAAGCATGCTGAAGCAGGTCTAGAGCAGGACTATTAAAAAAGTGACTTGGACTTGGATAAAAGAAATGGCTCTCTTAGGATCTGTTTGTGAAGTTGTGATTGGAAGCATATATGTTTTGAAGCTAAAACTGAGTTGTCTGGGCATTTAATGACAATGTCTTAATGACTTAGTTCTACTAGTTAAAAATTATGTGGGAAATAGCTCAATCTAAGTTGTAAGACCCGGATGAAGGTATTGTTTAATGTCTTTGTATGATTTAAATTCCTGTGTTGAAACTGTTTTCATAATTAGTTCCTTTTGGGAAAATAAGTGCTGCCTGCTTTAAAGTTTAATATTATTAACCTAGTTGTGTATTTGAGTCCTTGATGGCTCCATTCTGTATGTGTTGGATTCTAATGTTGATATAGGGTTAGACAGGCTGCTTCTTACTATTACTTTTGGGCTGTTAGGTTGAGTATTGACTATTTATGTTCAGTTCAGCTTTCCCTACTTCAATTATTGAAAATCTAGATACTCAAATTCTTAGTTCATGAGCAATGTGTTTACTTCCGTTTCTTATATTGTCTTAAGTTTTAGATATAATCCAGCTTGATGAATAATTAAAAATCTGAGTTGGGGTAGGAATGACACATCTAATTATTACTGTCAATGATCCATCATTCTGTCTCCTAAATGTTTGGTTTGTCATTATGATTGGACATTTGTGAACCTATTGAGTAATAAGCTTGTTGTCCATTGTTCTTCACTTTCATCTTACAATGAGTTTTAATATGACTGGTCACATCTATGTTAGTTTAGATCATGATTCAGTTTATTTAACATCTCCAAATGGTGGTTGTCTTCATGGACTTAATTTGAGGACCCATCTATGTTTACTTGATATTTTTTCATAAAAAAGAAAACATGTTCTATGTTTCAAAAGCATTTTCCTCTAAGTCTATCTATGTTAAAATAGTAAAATATGACTAAGTACGTTCACTACAGATATTTTATTTTTTGACTAGTTTGGGATCATGTTAAGACAAGTAGGAGATCATCTAATGGTGTTTTCAATGCATTGGTTAGTTCTTCTCTACAAAGCTCTTAGGACATGACTAGGAGTGTACTGCTGCTTTCTTTTTCCCCTCTCCCTCTAGGATGTGACTTGGAGTGTGCCGCTGCCTTCTTTCTCCCCTCTCCTTCTTTGTTGTAAGCCTTTTTGTCACTACTAATCAGAGATCTGGGAAAGGCTATATTTGTTGTGACAACTGGTGAATTCTTAAAAAACTGTCATGGTGTCATGAAGCCTTGTGTGTGTCATATTATGTTAAGATTTTGAATTGATCCTTGCCTGATATATTAGAACTTGAATAAGTCACACCAACAATAAGAAATGCATCATTTTTTATTACTTCTCGACTGGATACTCATCTTTCAGCTTCTCTTGTTCGCACGATTTGGGGATTTTCAAATCCTAAATGTACCTGAGCTGCTGCTGAATTTGCAAAGTTATTGCACTTGTGATGTTCTTGAAAGTGATGTACATTGATAAATGAATAGCCATTTTGTTGTTATGTTAACTGTTGTGTCTGCCAACTGCATATTATAGCTACCTGTTGCTACAATCTATTGATGGTGATTCTCAAAAGGTTGCAGTTTGTCATTACACTTTGGAGTTGGTTGGTGCACTGTTTTGAGACCCTTGATGCTGCCATGTTTTTTGGAGAAACAGATAAGGCAAAATGATGGTTTTTGAATAAATTTATTGCTGCAAATTTTCAGCAAAGCTGATGCTGTACTAGGCTATTTTTGACACTTATTTGGGATGAGATTGTCACTGGCATTTTTGCTTCCCTGTTGCTACTTATTGTTGTTGAGCTGCTATAACTTTGTTTAAGTTGTTATTGTCTCCTGAGATCTTCTGCCTTTGTGGTTGGCTGCTATAGTTTGACACTTCATTTGGGGAATGATTAGTTGCTGAACTTTGACACCCTCGATGTTGTCTCTATACTTGGTAACTGGCAGCTACATCTTCCAAAACAAGAACTGACGCTACCTTGAGAAAATCTTGAACCAACTGGCTATTGAAATATGTTGCTAAGCAACTGATGAGGTATTCACATGCTTTACTCTTTTCTAACATATTGACAGATGCTATACTTGGTAAAACATCACTGATATGAACACGATACTACACTTGGGCAGATGAGAAAATTCAATTTGAGGCCATGCCTTGTCCGGAAAAGTTACCCCTCAGTTAGGCGATGTCGACCTCATAGTAATATCAGGAGGTAGGAACCAACATGCGTTTGGTGAGGCAACTAGAATGGCCACTAGTTTGCAGCCAAGACATATTTCAGATTCCTTTGCCACATTCGGAAACAGAAGTCTGAGCCTCCGTAATTAAAGCTCTCAAAGTTTAATACGAGTCTGAGGGATATTAGTAATTTGTTCATAAATATCACTCTATGGGGTGGCGTATCATTTTGGCTAAATACTTTTCTCTTCATTATGCGAGGTACAAATAAAGTGAATGTCACGACCCGACTAGGGGCCATGACGGGTACCCATAGCTGACTACCGAGCATCCCTCAATAAGCTAATCATCATACCCAACCTGAACAAGCACAATCTCCAAGGCAACACATACGTATATACATAAGCCCTCACGACTGCAAAAATGATATAAAAAATATACAATGATGTATCAATGAGACAGCTACTACCCACGAATACGTATCTACGAGCCTCTACTAGAGTACCGAGACATAAGGACGGGACAGGACCCCATCATGCCCGCATATGTACACAAAATAATATATCAAAACTGCACCTCCAGAGTAGGGAAGCGCTCTCGTACAAGCAGACCATGCTCCTAAGGATCTGGACCCCTGTGGGCGTGAACAGAACGTCCAAAAAGAAAAGGACGTCTGTACGAACAATGTACTGAGTATGTAAGGCTTATATGATAACATAATAAGGAAACATAGAAAGCATAGGAAGAAAAGATAACTGTAGTTGGCTACCTCTCGAGGCGGAATCGTGCATGCTTACTTTTACCTTTAAAACATATCACATATACATACCTAATATGTCTGAATCAATAACATCATTAGCCCGCATCCAGGTCTCTTGCGTCCGAGGTAATCATACCACGCCGCCCACTAGTGGTGTCATGTTCGGCCAGATAGGCACGGTGTAATCATAAGCCGCCCGCCTTAGCGGTGTCATGTTAGGCAATCTAGGCACGGTGTAATCATAAGCCGCCCGCCTTAGTGGTGTCATGTCCGGCCATCTAGGCACGGTGTAATCTCATCATTATACACTTATCATAAGACATGCATAAGAACTCAAGTAAAAGCTACAACTTTATCGGGGTGACGTAAGGTCGAGAACCTCCGATTCCATTATAGAGTAGCCATGATCATCATGCCTCACCTTGAAGGAACTAGCATTATAAGGTGAGCCTTACAACAATGAATGACATCAAGGAACCATATAAGGACCATTAGCTTCATAAGACTATCATATCATAAGCTTTGGAGTCTCTAGACTTAGATTCGCCATCATCATTGCCATATTCATAACACATCTATTATCTTTGTCTCATGAGAAGCTCTTGATAATCATAGAGTTATAGTTCACGGAATATAAGACAGTTATGAAAAGATAAAGGAAGTCATATTATAAGCATCATGCCTTAGAAAAAAGAAGGGACTAGCCTTACATACCTTTTCATCTCCTTAACTTTATCAACTAAATGGTTTCCTTTGAAGCTGGCGATTGTACATTCAAGAGGATTCGTACTAAGATTAGATTTATCGATAATATACTTAAGCTTAAGCTAAAGCGACTAAAAGCTAATGAAAATTGGGCAGCATTTCCTTTGTTTCTACAACTTTCTCCATATAATATAACAACTCCCAAACATCATCAACAACATCCACAATATCGAAATCAATGATCTTCACCGAGCTATACATCATTCAATTCTCACAATTCTATTTCAAAGTCATCCATAACCATAACTACCATACATCACCACATTCATACTCATATAATGCTTCTTTAATATCATTTGTATCATTTATAACAACATCATACTCACAACATGTCAAGAACTATAATTCAAGTCAAGTCATAATTCAAGAATATTACTATTTTCATATTTGCACTCCATATCCTCCTCCCTTCCATAATATAAGTCTTTTAACTTCTCAATACTCTTAATAACATGAATTGAATAGAAAACTTACCTTTGATGATGTAGGAATAAACTTTGGATGAATATTCTTCACTTGAAGGAACTCCAACTTCAATTTCAAAGGAAATCTTGGCTTCCACAAACCCTAATGGGCATCCACACCCTTGATCTTACTAATTTATGATGATTATTATTTAATCCCTCTTGGATTTATGATAATATGATATGGAGAGTACTGTGGAATATTATGGAATAGGGTCGTGTATTGATAGCTGGGGCTGGAAGATTCCAGATTGGCGGTTCGACGGTCGGGTTGACGGTCACGGCGACGTGTCGACGGTTCGTCGACTTGTTCCATCGACCTGTTTCTGCAGATCAGAAGTGCAGAGTCATATTGATGGCGGAGATCGATGGACCATCGACACATCGATGTATCTCGTCGATCTGCTTCTGCAAAGAATAATTTTCAGAACATAGCGACGGTGCATATTGACGGCCCGTCGACATGATCGACGGTCCGTCGATAATGTCTGGTGTCTGCAGACTTCCTTAAATCTGCTCAGCCTGCGTTGGTTTAATCCGTTCAACTTCTAATCTTGTAATATACCTGGAATACCTGCTAGTACCTCCATACATGGGATAAAATACGTAGCATCTCAATACTTGAGTACAAATCTCCATTTCAAGGCATACTCAACTAGGGAGCCGTAAGTTTTTCCTATAACGAAAACGAGAGATGTAACATCCCCCCCCCCCCTCCCAAGAACATTCGTCCTCGAATGTTAAATTCTCAGGGGTTCTACAAATTTTTTGCCCGAGTTTCCCCTGTAATGTGGTACTACTCCCCGACTTCAAACCATCCAATTGGCGACCTGCACTTCCTTCCATACAGAGCTTCATATGGAGCCATCTGGATGCTTGATTGATAACTGTTGTGTAGGCAAATTCAATAAGGGGCAAATGTTCATCCCAATTTCCTCCGAAGTCTAGCATACATGCTCGCAACATGTCTTCTAAGGTCTGAATAGTGAGTTCCGCTTGTCCTTCAGTTTGTGGATGAAATGCTGTGCTGAGCCTTACTTGAGTTCCCAAACATTCTTGAAAGGACTTTTAGAATTTAGCGGTAAATTGTGCTCCTCTGTCCGTGATAATAGATGCTGGGACTCCATCAAGTTGCACTATCTCCTTCAGATATAACTTTGCATAATCCTCAGCTGAATATGTGGTTCTGACTGGAAGCAAATGGGCTGATTTTGTGAGTCTTTCAACAATAACCCATACGGAGTCATATTTACGCCGAGGACGAGGCAAACCTACAATAAAATTCATGTTTATCACTTCCCATTTACATGTCGGAATTTCCATAGCTTGCAATAATCCTCCCGGTTTTTTATGCTCAATTTTCACTTGTTGGCAATTTGGACATTGAGCTACAAATTCTGCTATGTCCTATTTCATTCCGTCCCACCAATATATTAGCTTAAAGTCGTGACACATCTTTGTCGCTCCTGGGTGAATGGAATACCGTGAGTAATGATCTTCTTCTAGAATCCAATAACGTAGTCCTGCAACATCTGGAACATATAGCCGGTCTCGGTACCTATGAACTCCATCTGCAGAAACTTCAATTGGTGACTTCGCTTTCTCCGGAAATGTATCCCTATAGTGACTCAACTGGGGATCTTCATATTAGTGCTCTCTCACCTCCATGTCTAAGGATGAGACAGCTGGGTTGTGTCACAACCCAGCCGGAGGGCCATGATGGGCACCTGGTGCTAAACCACCTGGGCACCTCTTATCGTACTCTCACATTCACATCTAGGTGAGCCACATGGCACACTCATAATATACATACATCAATAATGCTAATCTCGTTGCGCAACAACACATTTATATCATCATCAATAACAATGCCCATATCCATATACACAACCCGACGAGGCTATCAAAATGATATACAAAATATGAGCCGACAAGGCTACAAGACATCTAACCATACACAACTATCTATGAGCCTCTAAGAAGGGTATGCAGTATCATATAGGCGAGACAGGACCCCGCCATGCCCATATGTATATACACAAAAGAATAATACCCAAAAGCTGTAGCTCCGGATGAAATGGAGCTCCTGTATGCAGTCACTGAATAGGAAATCTATGGATAAAGCCTGTCTCCCTAATAGAGTCATTTGTACCTCTAGTGGCCTTCATCATATCTACTTACTTGTCTTTCATAGGGACCTTTCATTTCTAATGCTTACTAACGTACATACATACATACATACATACATACATACATATATATATATATATATATATATATATATATATATATATATATATATATATATATATATATATATATATTTGTATTCGTATTCATATTCATACTCGTATCCATATAATATACATATCATACCCGACCATGAAGGTTCGGTGGTTCACATACCCGGCCATAACAAGGCTCGGTGGGCATACATACCTGGTACGACAAGTTAAAGACAAGATTATTTTAAGGCACGAGGTAGAGACTTTTAACTTCCGATTTTATATCAATGCACAAGTCGCCTATAAATTCTATCTGGTATAGAAATATTAATGGATATTTGGGATTAATTTACCATGATTAGATCATTAAGTGGGATTAAAATTTAATCACTTTATTAATTAAGCCTAAGAAACTCGTGTGGGCCCTACCCGAATAAAAAAAATAATCAAAATCAAAAACATTAACAAAAGATAGTGCAAAGGTGAGTCACAAAGAAGGGTGTACGTGTAACACCCTTGGTAAACATATATATAGAATAGGGCATAGTGGAAATGACATCTTTAACTTTCAAGAACAAGAAAATATATCCATGGCTGTTCGGCCAGCTTAATTTTGAAGGAGGAAAACTGATTTTGTGCTTAATAAAAATTCTAGAGTGAAGACATACAATAACGTGTAGTAGTTGGTGGAGAAGCAAGAACAAGTATAAAAATTTAAGACACAAATTGCAGCCAAGTATTCAAGGAAAGAATTGATCATTTCTTTTACAATTAGAATGGGTTTGGATGTATTGTAAATATGTATAAATGTAAATTGAGTGTATAAAAGTTGTGCATATTGGTATTGAATTATTGTTGTTGAAGCTTATGTGTAAGCCGTGTGGGAGGGAAATGTGTTAAATGAGATTGGTAGGTTGATTTACTTGAAGTCTTGGTTGTTGTGGTCATTACAAATATCACCGTATGATGGAGTTAAATGATCCAAATTAATGTGGTACTCATTGTGAGCCGTGTGACAGATTTATATGAATGTAATGTTTAATTTCATTGTATATGTATTGAGAATGATTTGGACGTGTGGTAGTGTGCATTAATGAACGAAAATCATGAAGTTGTGTGGGATTATGTTAAGGTCGTGTAGGGGCTAGATTAGGAGATTTTGGGGACTGATTTAATTGATGCTTTAGTTGTTGTTGTTATGGACATTGTAGTGCATTGTATGCATCATGAATATGTGAGTTAAGGTGTAAAAGAAATGTTACATGTTGAAGTTGGAAAACAGTCCAAACCGTGGACTGTTTTAGTAAAACAAAAAAAAAGGATGGATTAATTTATTTTGTATGTTGATTGTTATTGTCATGGGTTCTAAAATAAGAATGAGGATATTGATGGTTAAAAATTGAAGTGAAGTCATTATGGGCTGTTGTAGAAGTTAGTATGTTGTTAATATAGTTTCTTGCGATCATATAAACAATGTTGCTAAACGTGTTGTTGTTGTTTTGGTTGGAATTGGACAATTGCGAGTTGTATGGTATGTTGGTCGGACTGTTTTTGAATAATGTACGGGTTGTCCAAAGTTCCCTCGCGTCATGTTTAAATAGTCTTGGGTTGACACTTGAATGCATGACTAGCAATATTGGCTTAATGGTAGTAGTTGGTTTGAATACAACGAAACGCTGTCAAATTGTTTAAAAGGGATTATTAACATTAAAATACGTATTGAATTCCCTCGTAGCCTAATCGTAACTCTTGATATCTTAATATAGGATAAGGTACTATTGGGCAGCATGTACGAGTTATAATACGACTAAACGCTAAAGGTATGTAAAGTCGATCCCTTATTTCTTTTGGCATGTCCTAGAAGTAAGATATGATATGAGCCTTGGGGAAATTCTACTCTCTAATTCCAAGCATGACTCATGATTTTTATTCGTTCTTGATGCTAGAACTTTTAGGATAGTCGAGCTATTGTTTCGAGTCTATTGTGTGATCGACTAATGAATGATGTATAAAAATTCCTACTCTTAAAGAATTGCATAATTAGAAGTATACTTGACTTTCATAAGCTATATCATGTTAAATTGAAACATGTATATGAATCCTGAAACGTTCCTTGATGTAGTTTGTAATGACATTTAGGAAGAACTTAATATGATTATTATCCTGATGCTTGAGAGCTGATTAGTTTACTTATCCATTGAGTCTCAAAAGATGATTTTTCTGTATGTGGTTGCTTATTACTCTGCTCGTGCTTACCGTTACATCCTTCACTGAGTCCCGGGGCAGGACATGTTTTCGTGCGCATATTCACTGCATTATTCACCGAGTCCCTCACTAGAGGGCCGGGACACGTTATATATATATATATATATATATATATATATATATGATGATATGATGACATGATGATATGGGGATGGTGGCCAGGATGGCATATGATCATTATTCACCGAGTCCCTCACTAGAGGGCCGGGACACGTTATATGTACATGTATACGATGATTTTACTTACCGAGCCCCTCGCTAGAGGGCCGGGACACGTTATATATGTTATATACAGAATGATTATTTAGCCATGATTACTAAACCCTATAATGATATGGTTATGATGTTGACACATATGATTTATGTTCAAAGGTAAGTCTTACGGTTTTCTGGTTGTTGCACTGGGTCCTACACTCCTTGTCTCAGTATAATCCTATTTGCCATATTTCATGCTTTACATGCTCAGTACATATTCCGTACTGACCCCCTTTCTTCGGGGGGCTGCGTTTCATGCCCGCAGGTACAGAAGCTCGTTTCGGAGATCCGCCAGCCTAGGATATCTATTCAGCTGTTTTGAAGTGCTCCTTTGTTTCGGAACCTAGCTTTGTGGTATAGATCCTCTTTGTTGTATATCTATGTGTTTGTTCAGGGTACGGCGGGGCCCTGTCCCGTCATATGATACTGTTAGTACTCTTAGAGGTCTGTAGACATATGTGTGGGTCTGTATATAGTTGTTGTTTTGCTATGTAGACATGACTTATATTTTGGGGCGTACCCATTCGTAGTGGCAGCTTTGTCGACTTGTGTATATATACATATGTTTTGGGATGTTATGCGTAGTGGCAGCCTTGTTGGCCTGCGTAGACATATATATGTATATTTGATGTGAAAGTTGTAACTCCTCAGGAGACAGGTGGCCATGATATGCATATATGCGACAGTGTTAAGGCAACATCTTGCCTTTATATATAAAAATCCTTGTTATGCTAGCTGTAGATGATTGTAGTTAACAGGTGTATATGAGTGTCCAGCTCGGGCACTAGTCATGGCCTATGGGGTTGGGTCGTGACAAAAGTGGTATCAGAGCGGTTCATCCTCGGAGTGTCTACAGACCGTGTCTAGTAGAGTCTTGTTTATCGGTGTGTTGTGCACCACATCTATAAACAGGAAGCTACAGGACATTTAGGATGTCATCTTTCCTTTTATTCTAGATCGTGCGATAGAGCTGTATTATCAGGATAATTTCTCCCTAACGGATTGTTATGTTTACAGCGATGCCTCCAAAGAAGGCGACAGCCGCCCAGAAGGGTAAGTCAGTAGCTGGAGAGACCAGTCAGACCCGGAGGATCACTAGGGCTTATACCCAATCTGCGCCTGAGATTAGGCTCCAGTCAGTGAGCTCCGCTACACCACCATTACCAGAGGATCCTAGGACATCAGCAGCTGCAGATCAGGGGCCAGCTCCACCGCCAGCTCCTGGGGCTCCAGCACCCGAGCCTCCAGCTCCCCAGCCAGGGGCGGAGGATAGAGCTATGAGGGACGCAGTTCAGTTATTGACCAGGTTAGTGTCGGGGCAGGCTCGTAGACACGGATTTGGAGGTGATTATGGGGACAGACATGATAGTTTGAGGGTCCGTGATTTCTTAACTTGTAACCCCCAGAGTTCTATGGGTCAAAGCCCACAGAGGATCCACAGGATTTTATTCGAGAGATGCTGCGTACGTTGCGGATAATTAGAGCTTCCGAGACTGAGTCGGTTGAATTGGCTTCATATCGGTTGCGTGATGTAGCGGTTAATTGGTATGAGTCCTGGGAGTTATCTAGAGGTGAGGATGCCCCTCCAGCAGCATGGGACGAGTTCGTGGAGGCCTTTCTGGGCCATTGTCTGCCTCCGAGATGAGGCGAGCCAGAGTTGACAGATTTCTACACCTGAGACAGAATGGCAGGAGTGTTCGAGATTGTAGTCTCAAATTTGATTCGTTAGCTAGGTACGCGCCCACAATTGTAGCTGACATGGCTGATAGGGTGCATCGTTACGTGATGGGGCTGGATCATTACTTGATTGATAGTTGTATGGCAATGGCTTCTCAGCCCGGTATGGACATCGCTCGAGTGTAGGCATATGCACAGGGAGTTGAGGACCAACATAGAGAGCATCGATCTGATAGAGAGCAGGGCAGGGGTTAGCATAAGAGAGTTAGATCAGCTGGGTATTCTTCGGGTGAGTTTCGAGGCGAGCAGCCCAAACAGCAGCAAAGTAGATATCCTTCTCAGCCGGCATGGAGTGCACCTCCACGATTCACTGATAGGAGGTTTGGTAGCACGGGGTATTCAGGAGCTGGTCAAAGCTCCATGACTTCAGGTTTCCAGATGCACAGAAATTCAGGACAGATGAGGCCATCTATACCTCAGTGCCCTCGATGTGGCAGGCGCCATCCGGGGGAATGCCGTCACATTACTGGTGCTTGTTTCTCTTGCGGCCGTCAGGGCCATACTATGAGGGAGTGTTGATTTGGGGGTGGTGCAGGTGGCGCAGCTCAACCTACTGGATCAGTTGCTGGTTCATCCTCTTCGGTAGCTATGCGCCCTATGGGGCAAGGTATTCCGACACCAGCAGGCCTTGGCAGAGGCCGTGGCAGAGTTTCCAGTTCTAGCGGTTCTTCGAACCGCATATATGCTTTACCTAGCAGACAGGATCAGGAGGCCTCGCCAAATGTGATAACAAGTATACTATCGATTTTCTCCCGAGATGTATATGCATTGATAGACCCAGGCTCCACATTATCATATATTTCTCCCTTTGTTGCTAGTAAAATTGGGATAAAATCCGAATTTATAGAACCATTCGAGGTAGCTACACCAGTGGGGGATTCTGTTATAGCAAAACAAGCGTATAGAAATTGTTCGGTGGTCATATATAATCGTTGTACCAAGGCAGATTTGATAGAGATAGACATGATTGAGTTCGATGTTATTATGGGGATGGATTGGTTAGCTTCTTGTTATGCTAACGTTGATTGCAGAGGAAAAGTAGTTCGATTTCAGTTCCTAGGGGAGCCAATTATAGAATGGAAGGGAAATACGGCATCGCCGAGGGGTAAGTTTATTTCATACCTCAAGGCAAGGAAGATGGTTAGAAAGGGTTATATTTATCATCTGGTTCGTGTGCATGACTTAAAAGCAGAAGTACTGACTCTTCAGTCAGTCCCGGTAGTTAATACATTTCCAGATGAACTTCCAGGTCTTCCTCCTAAGCGTGAGATAGAGTTCACTATAGACGTATTGCCAGACACTCAGCCCATACCTATTCCTCCTTACAGAATGGCACCTGCAGAATTGAATGAATTGAAGGAGAAACTGAGAGATTTATTAGAGAAGGGCTTCATCAGGCCCAGTACATCACCTTGGGGAGCACCAGTACTATTCGTACGGAAGAAAGATGGGTCGCTGCGGATGTGTATTGATTATAGACAGCTGAACAAAGTAACAATAAAGAACAAATATCCCCTCCCCAGGATTGATGATTTATTTGACTAGTTGCAGGGTGCTAAGTGTTTCTCGAAAATAGACCTGCGGTCAGGCTAGCACCAGGTGTGGGTAAGAGAGGCGGATATTCCAAAGACTGCGTTCAGGACCCGGTACGGGCATTATGAGTTTAGGGTGATGTCTTTTGGGCTGACCAATGCTCCAGCAGTGTTCATGGATCTAATGAACCGAGTATTCAAGCCATTCCTTGATCTGTTTGTGATTGTATTTATTGATGATATTCTAGTCTATTCGCGATTAGAAGGGGAACATGCAGATCATTTGAGGACGGTACTTAGGGTACTCCAACATCAGAAATTATATGTTAAGTTCTCTAAATGTGAATTTTGGTTGACTTCAGTAGCATTTCTGGGGCATATTGTTGGAGCTGATGGTATTCGGGTAGACTCGCAGAAGATTGAGGCCGTAAAGACTTGGCCTAGACCTACGACACCTATTGAGGTACGTAGTTTTCTGGGGCTAGTAGGGTACTACAGGAGATTTGTGGAAAAGTTTTCTTCGATTTCAGCGCCTTTAACAAGGCTAACTCAGAAGGCAACTAAGTTCCAGTGGACCGATGCTTGTGAATGAAGCTTCCAATTATTGAAGAACAAGTTGACTACAGCTCCAGTTCTAACTCTTCCTGAGGGGCCAGATGGCTATGTTATTTATTGTGATGTTTCCGGTGTTGGGTTAGGTTGCGTATTGATGCAGCATGGCAGAGTTATAGCCTATGCCTCCCGACAACTCAGGAAGCACGAAAGAAATTATCCTTCCCACGATCTGGAGTTGGCAGCGGTGATTCATGCTTTGAAGATATGGAGACATTATCTATATGGCGTACATGTTGATATTTATACAGATCATAAGAGTCTCCAGTATATCTTTAAGCAAAAGAAGCTGAATTTGCGGCAAAGGAGATGGCTAGAGTTACTGAAAGACTATGATGTTGATATTCTATATCACCCTGGAAAGGCCAATGTTGTAGCAGACGCACCCAACCGTAAATCTATGGGTAGTTTGGCAGTTGTGCCACCAGGGCAGAAAGAGATAGTCCACGAGGTTTGTCAGCTTGCTAGTTTGGGTGTTCGTTTGGCTAATTTTGATAACGGTAGCATTTTTGTGCGAGGTGTTGCTGAGTCCTCTATTATAGAAGAGGTGAAGAGACTTCAGTATGAGGATCCTATTCTTGTACATTACAGAGATACAACACTTCAGAAGGACGAGACCCCATTCAAGATTTCATCTGACGGAGTACTACGATACAGAGGCAGATTATGTGTACCTGAGGTTGCAGGATTACGGCAACAGGTTATGGGGGAGGCACACTATGCTCGTTATTCTGTTCATCCAGGATCAACAAAGATGTATCATGACCTTAGATGTTTGTATTGGTGGGATGGTATGAAAAAGGACATAGCAGAGTTTGTTGCCCAGTGTCCGAATTGTCAGCAGGTTATGATCGAGCACCAGAAGCCTGGGGGACTATTGCAGGAGATGGAGATTCCGACTTGGAAATGGGAGGTAATCAATATGGACTTCGTCACAGGTCTACCTCGCACTCCACAGAAATATGATTCTGTCTGGGTCATCGTTGATAGATTGACGAAATCAGCCCACTTCCTTCCAGTCAGGACTACATATTCAGCTGAGGATTATGCCAGGTTGTATCTTAAGGAGATAGTGAGACTTCATGGAGTTCCCACAGCTATCATCTCTGATAGAGGAGCCCAATTTACAACTAACTTCTGGAGATCCTTCCAGGAGGGATTGGGGACACATGTGAGTCTCAGCACAACATTTTATCCTTAGACTGACGAACAGGCCGAGCGTACCATCCAGACATTACAAGATATGTTACGGGCCTGTGTTATTGATTTTAGAGGTAGCTGGGATGATCACTTGCCGCTTATTGAGTTTGCTTATAATAATAGCTACCATTCTAGCATCCAGATGGCACCGTACGAGGCTTTATATGGCAGAAAGTGCAGATCACCTATAGGCTGGTTTGATGTGGGTGAGACTAAGTTGATAGGCCCAGATATGATTCAGCAGGTTGTCGATAAGGTGAAGCTTATTCAGGAGAGATTGCAGGCAGCCCAGAGTCGACAGAAATCATATGCAGATAATCGACGTCGACACTTGGAATTTCAGGTTGGTGACTGGGTATTCTTGAAGGTGTCACCCATGAAGGGTGTTATGAGATTCGGCAGGAAAGGGAAGTTGAGCCCGAGATACATTGGACCTTATCAGGTTATCCGTAAGGTAGGCCAAGTTGCCTGCGAGTTGGACCTACCAGCCGATTTGGAAGCAGTACACCCGGTCATCCATGTGTCAATGCTTCGCAAGTATATAGGCGATCCTTCCAGGGTGTTTCCAGCAGATGATATCCAGGTAACAGAAGAGTTATCCTACGAAGAACAGCCCATAGCTATACTTGAACGACAGATCAGGAGGTTGCGAACCAAAGACGTGGCTTCGGTTAAAGTGTTGTGGCGGAACAATAACAGAGAGGACATGACTTGGGAAGCTGAAGAGGAGATGAGGAAGAAATATCCTCACTTGTTTCCGACACCTACAGATAACCTAAACCCCATTGCTTAATTGTGTAACTTGTCTGATCAATCTATATGTTAATGGTAAGGAGAACCCTTCCCAAGACTCTTATAGAACCCGACGGGATGAATTTAACATTCAAGGACGAATGCTATAAAGGGGGGAAGGATGTTATATCCCGTATTTTTATACATTGGGATATTTTAAGTTAAACGCGACAAGTTAAAGACAAGACTCTTTTAAGGCACGAGGTAGAGACTTTTAACTTCCGATTTTATTTCAATGCACAAGTCGCCTATAAATTCTATCTAGTATAGAAATATTAATGGAAATTTGGGATTAATTTACCATGATTAGATCATTAAGTGGGATTAAAATTTAATCACTTTATTAATTAAGCCTAAGAAACCCGTGTGGGCCCCACCAGAATAAAAAAAAGAATCAAAATCAGAAAAATTAACAAAACATAGTGCAAAGGTGAGTCACAAAGAAGGGTGTACGTGTAACACCCTTGGTAAACATATATATAGAATAAGGCATAGTGGAAATGACATCTTTCAAGTCATTTGTTGAAAGTTAACTAACTTTCAAGAACAAGAAAATATATCCATGCCTGTTCGGCCAACTTAATTTAGAAGGAGAAAAACTGATTTTGTGCTTAATAAAAATTCTAAAGTGAAGACATACAATAACGTGTAGTAGTTGGTGGAGAAGCAAGAACAAGTATAAAAATTTAAGACACAAATTGGAGCCAAGTATTCAAGGTAAGAATTGATCATTTCTTTTACAATTAGAATGGGTTTGGATGTATTGTAAATATGTATAAATGTAAATTGAGTGTATAAAAGTTGTGCACATTGATATTGAATTATTGTTGTTGAAGCTTATGTGGAAGCCATGTGGGAGGGAAATGTGTTAAATGAGATTGGTAGGTTGATTTACTTGAAGTCTTGGTTGTTGTGGTCATTACAAATATCACCGTATGATGGAGTTAAATGATCCAAATTAATGTGGTACTCGTTGTGAGTCGTGTGACATAATTATATGAATGTAATGTTTAATTTCCTTGTATATGTATTTAGAATGATTTGGACGTGTGGTAGTGTGCATTAATGAACGAAAATCATGAAGTTGTGTGGGATTATGTTAAGGTCGTGTAGGGGCTGGTTTAGGAGATTTTGTGGACTGATTTAATTGATTCTTTAGTTGTTGTTGTTATGGACATTGTAGTGCATTGTATGCATCATGAATATGTGAGTTAAGGTGTAAAAGAAATGGTACATGTTGAAGTTGGAAAACAGTCCAAACCGTGGACTGTTTTAGTAAAACAAAAAAAAAAGGATGGATTAATTTATTTTGAATGTTGATTGTTATTGTCATGGGTTCTAAAATAAGAATGAGGATATTGATGGTTAAAAATTGAATTGAAGTCATTATGGGATGTTGTAGAAGTTAGTATGTTGTTAATATAGTTTCTTGCGCTCATATAAACAATGTTGCTAAAAGTGTTGCTGTTGTTTTGGTTGGAATTGGACAATTGCGAGTTGAATGGTATGTTGGTCGGACTGTTTTTGAATAATGTACGGGCTGTCCGAAGTTCCCTCGCGTCATGTTTAAATAGTCTTGGGTTGACACTTGAATGTATGACTAGCAATATTGGCTTAATGGTAGTAGTTGGTTCGAATACAACGAAACGCCGTCAAATTGTTTAAAAGGGATTATTAACGTTAAAATACGTATTGAATTCCCTCGTAGCCTAATCGTAGCTCTTGATATCTTAATATAGGATAAGGTACTATTGGGCAGCGTGTACGAGTTATAATACGACTAAACGCTAAAGGTATGTAAAGCCGATCCCTTCTTTGTTTTGGCATGTCCTAGAAGTAAGATATGATATGAGCCTTGGGGAAATTCTACTCTCTAATTCCAAGCATGACTCATGATTTTTTATTCGTTCTTGATGCTAGAACTTTTAGGATAGTCGAGCTATTGTTTCGAGTCTATTGTGTGATCGACTAATGAATGATGTATAAAAATTCCTACTCTTAAAGAATTGCACAATTAGAAGTATACTTGACTTTCATAAGCTATATCATTTTAAATTGATACATGTATATGAATCCTGAAACGTTCCTTGATGTAGTTTGTAATGACATTTAGGAAGAACTTAATATGATTATTATCCTGATGCTTGAGAGCTGATTAGTTTACTTATCCATTGAGTCTCAAAAGATGATTTTTATGTATGTGGTTGCTTATTACTCTGCTCGTGCTAACCGTTACATCCTTCACTGAGTCCCGGGCCAGGACATGTTTTCGTGGCATATTCACTGCATTATTCACCGAGTCCCTCACTAGAGGGCCGGGACACGTTATATATATGATGATATGATGACATGATGATATGGGGATGGTGGCCAGGATGGCATATGATCATTATTCACCGAGTTCCTCACTAGAGGGCCGGGACACGTTATATGTACATGTATATGATGATTTTACTTACCGAGCCCCTCGCTAGAGGGTCGGGACACGTTATATATGTTATATACAGAATGATTATTTAGCCATGATTAGTAAACCCTATAATGATATGGTTATGATGTTGACAGATATGATTTATGTTTAAAGGTAAGTCTTACGGTTTTCTGGTTGTTGCACTGGGTCCTACACTCCTTGTCTCAGTATAATCCTATTTGCCATATTTCATGCTTTACATGCTCAGTACATATTCCATACTAACCCCCTTTCTTCGGGGGGCTGCGTTTCATGCCCGCAGGTACAGACGCTCTTTTCGGAGATCCGCCAGCCTAGGATATCTATTCAGCTGTTTTGAAGGGCTCCTTTGTTTCGGAGCCTAGCTTTGTGGTATAGATCCTCTTTGTTGTATATATATGTGTTTGTTCAGGGTACGGCGGGGCCCTGTCCCGTCATATGATACTGTTGGTACTTGTTATATCCCGTGTTTTCACACGTTGGAAAAATTTGGAAATAATCTTGACTTGTAAGAAATAAGGTCATAATTGATTTTTATTTAACATAGGAGTTATGCATGAAAGAATAGTGTCGTGGAAGTGTGGGACAAGGTTAAGGGTAATTTTCGAATTTTGGAAATTAGTTTCGGGAATTACAAAACGTGGACTATATGTCTTTGGGCCAAAATTTGGAATGGAAACATTGAGGCCCAATTATAGTGCATGGCCGGCCATGGGGTGGCCCAAACCCATAGCCTTATAATATTTTTCCATGTGATTAATTGACTAATGGACCATATTGTAGTATATATATGTGATCTTATCTATCGAAGTCTTAAGATAAGAAGCAAGAAGATAAGAGAAGCAAGAGCAAGAATAGAGAGGCTCTCGGGTTTGGCTTGGAAATTTGACCCCCAAAAATCTTGCTTCTAAAATTTTTCTTTTGTGGTATTTCTACTAAGTTGAGTACCCTTGTCAACTTGGTGTAGTTGGTTTGGAGAGAGAAGCATCAAATTCATCAAAGTGACCATACCTCCAAGTGAAGAAGACTAGAGGAAAAGGTAAGAATTTATCCCTTATTCTTGTGTTATGAAGTCTTGTTTGTGTTGTAGTATGTGGAAAAGTGTTGATTGTATGGAGAAATGGAAGTTTGCAAAGTGGGTGTGTGGTATATATGTGTAGCCGTGTGTATATGTATATTGTATAGCCATAATGTGTGGAATTCTTGTTATATTCTAGTTGTGGTGGTAGTAAAATGCATATGAGGAATGAAAGTTGAATGAATTGAGTTGAAGTTGATAAAAAGAGCATATGGCCGTGTGGTGTGGAGTGTGTGGAATGGAAATGGATTAAGTTTGTTTAGTGTGTTAGTTGTGTTATTGTGATGCTCGTAATGTAAATGAAAGTAAAATGATATAAGTTTGTTATGAAATGGAATGTAGAAGTTTATGTCGTTTTAGAATGATTTTACGACATTATGAAAACGAAGTTATTAGGTTGCAATTTATCATGAGTATTGATGAATTTGGAAGATGGAATCATGTTACGAATATGTATGCCAAAGATTAGAAGTTTTGAACGAGTTATGACTTTGGCGGAAAGTTTGTATATTATGTGTATCGTGTTTATAATTTGAGGAAATGATATGAAACGCTTCTAAACTATGTTGTGATGATCTAGTTTGATAATGAATGTGAAATCATTGAAATTGGTTTGGAAATTGAAGTTGAAATGAAGGTTATGGCATTATGTCGGCAAGTAGAACTAGTTGTGCCATATTGTGTTTCTAATGTTTGTTGTTGATGTTGATGTTGTTGTTTGGGCTGTTGTTGATGATTTTGAGCCGAGTTGAATCCTCGGGGGTGCTATATGTATAGGGGAAGTGCTTCCGAAATTTCGGTAGACATATATGAGTTAAGTTGAATTCGTAGAATCTATAACTCACAATTGCTAAACTTGACCATTTGCAGATTTTTGACGAAACGGGAAGTGAGCTTGGATAGGCTTAAAAAGCTCAAAAGGGATGTAAAGCTACCCCGATCCTTCTTTTGGCATGCCTAAGTGTAGTAGAATTGGATTCGGGCCTCTGGGGACTTTCTGCCCCTCGGAATCCGCAAGTGAAAATATCACCTTTTCTTTCAGTAAGATTGAACTCTTTTGGTATGCTTTCCTGGAAATTATGCAAACTTCCTCTAAACTCCTTGAAAAGCTATAGAATGTCCGTAGAACCTTTATAGGTGACCCCATAAGCTTAAAAGGCGTAATTTGAGACCACCGCCTTGCTTGTTTCGAGGTGGGCCCACTATTCCCGGTTTTGCCCTTATGGTATTCAGGTCTTGCTTTCGAGCGGTTTTTGAAAGAAATGTTTTGACTACCAATCTAATTACCTAACAAACATTGTTTTAAATATTCCATCAAGTCTGATAAATTGTTTTTACACTCGACACGACTTCGGAAAGGTCATACCCTGTAATTCATTATGATATCTGAAAATCATTTATTATGATCCCATCCGACTTCATTGGATTGGTTTGTCAGTAATATGCCTCATCGAATATCTGAAAATATTTATACTATTTTAATTGCATTTAGTCTCTCACTACTCCACTCGTGGATGCCCCAATGTTTCCCACACTAAGCCCGGGCCAGGACATGTTGTCAAGCGTGATCCTCTGCATTGTTCGCCGTGCCTCGATGTGAGGGGGAAGGTATACGCGTACATGGGTCTGTGGAGTATGATGTGCCATGTCCGCTTGTTCTTATATGATTTGCTATGGCCATTTTATATGACATATTATGTTCGAGGTTATGCCCCTATTCTGATTCTTCTGTGTTGTGGCACCAGCGTCGGGAGGGTGACCACGTTCTGTCTGCCGAGTCCCTTGGCAGGGGCCGGATTTGATATGACATATGTTTCTGTACACACTGCATGTTTTAAAAATACGTATCTGATACTTTGGATTTTCTGTTTACTTTCTGTATGTTCTGTACCAGTTATGATTTTGTCTCTGTAATTCAGGCTTTACATAATCACTACATATTTCGTACTGACCGCCTTTCCTCGGGGGCTGCGTTTTCATGCCGCGCTGGTACCGACCACAGGTTTGCCGATCCGTCCGTCTAGGATATTGTTTTCTGCCATTTGAAGCGCTCTTTTATTCAGAGCCATCTTTTGGTACAGTCTGTCACTTCTATATATGTATATTCTCGTTCATGGGTACGGCGGGGCCCTGTCCCGCCATATGATTCTGTTGGTCTGTTTAGAGGTCTGTAGACATGTTTGTGGGTTGGGGTCTTTCTGTACAGATGTGTGCTTATGTTGTGTTTGGGCGATCCCATTCGCCGCGGCGGCCGGTCCGCATATGTTTAAATGTTGCTCCGTTGGCCCTGTGTGGCCTTTGTTGGTATTTTCTGCGTGCAGGGTATATGGGATAGTCCGTAAAACAAAGGAGACTCTGTCGAAATTTTTCTGGAAATTATCTAAATTTAAAATAAAGCCTTGTCGGCTTCTGCTATATACTAGAATGTGTTTGATAGAATTTGAGATAGCTTTTGATAAATGCGTTTGAGTGCCCAGATCGGGCACTAGTCACGGCCTACGGGGTTGGGTCGTGACAAAAGTGGTATCAGAGCGGTTCGTTCTCGGAATGTCTACAGACCGTGTCTAGTAGAGTCTTGTTTATCGGTGTGTTGTGCACCACACCTATAAACAGGAGGCTACAGGGCATTTAGGATACTACCCTTCTTTCTGTCTTAGATCGTGCGATAGAGCTGTGTTATCAGGATGACTCCTCCCTAACGAATTGTTACATTTGAAGTTATGCCTCCAAAAAAGGCGACAGCGGCCCAAAAGGCCAAGGTAGCAGCTGTGGGAGAGACTAGTCGGGCCCAGAGGGTTACCAGGGCCCATGCACATATTGCTCCTGATATTTTTCCCCCGGCAGAGGGCTCTTCCACACCGCCACACGTAGAGGAGATTGGAGCAGTAGCAGCTGCAGGTCGAGGGGCGGCTCCACCGCCAGCTGCCGAGATTCCAGTACCTGAGCCTCCAGCTCCACGGCCAGGGACTGAGGATCAGACTATGAGAGAGGCAGTCCAGCTATTGACCAGACTTTTGGCAGGACAGGTTCAAGGGCACGGACTGGGAGGTGACCGGGCTTGCAGGCGTGACAGTTCGAGGGCCCGTGAGTTTTTGACTTATGGCCCTCCAGAGTTCTTCGGGACAAAGCCCGAGGAGGATCCTGAGGAGTTTATCAGGAAGATGCGGCGCACCATACATTTGATTAATGCTTCCGCGACAGAGTCAGTCACGTTGGCTTCGTACCAGTTGTATGATGTAACGGCTAATTGGTATGAGTCATGGGAGTTATCCAGAGCTGACGGCGCTCCCCCAGCAGTTTGGGATGATTTTTCTCAAGCTTTTCTTAGCCATTTCCTGCCTCCGGAGTTACTGCGGGCCAGGGCTGACAGATTCTTATTGCTGAGACAGAGGGGTCGCAGCGTTCGAGAGTACAGTATGGAGTTCGACTCAATGGCCCGATACGCACCTGCTGTGGTAGCTACTATGGCTGACAGGATGCACAGGTATATTATGGGGCTGGATCGGTAATTTGTCGACAGTTGCTTGGTATTGGCCGCTCAGCCCGATATGGATATTGCCCGGATTCAGGTGCACGCCCAGGGCATGCAAGACCGGCACAGGGGCCATCAGCCCGATAGGAGTCAGGATCGGAGACAGCCCAAGAGGGCCAGATCATCCGGGTATTCTGGAGATTTTCGGGGCAGACAGCCACAGCAGCCGCAGTAGCCTAGCAGATATCCATCCCAGCCGGCACAGAGCGCACCTTCACAGCCTACAGGTCGCAGATTTGATAGCCCAGGTTATTTAGGAGCAGGCCAGAGCTCCAGGGCTTCAGGTTCGCGGACAGATAGGGGTTCTGGTCAGACGAGGCCACCTAGGCCTCAGTGTTCTTATTGTGGCAGATACCATCCGGGAGAGTGCTACAGAGCCACCGGTGCATGTTTTTCTTGTGGCCGTCAGGGCCATTCTGTGAGTGATTGCCCGTATAAGGGTAGTTCGGGTGGTGCAGCGCAGCCTACCGGATCAGCCGCCGGGTCATCATCTTCATCAGTGGCTATGCGCCCTACAGGGCCGGGTACATCAGCACCGGCGGGTCGCAGCAGAGGTCGTGGTGGAGCTTCTGGTACTAGCGGTCCTTCGAACCGCATCTATGCTTTGGCCAGCCACCAGGATCAGGAGGCATCACCTAACGTCGTTACAGGTACATTATTGGTTTTCTCTCGGTCTGTGTATGCACTAATTGATCCAGGTTCGACTTTGTTATATATTTCGCCTCTTGTTGCTAGTAAAATTGGTACAACGTCTGAACCTATAGAGCCATTTGAGGTAGCCACACCGATTGGGGACTTTATTGTAGCAAAACAGGTATATAATTGTATGTGGCCGTGACACTAAGGCAGATCTGGTGGAGTTAGATATGATCGAGTTCGATGTTATTATGGGTATGGACTGGCTAGCCTCCTGTTATGCTAATGTTGACTGCCAAAATAAGGTAGTTCGTTTCCAGTTTCCCGGGGAGTCAGTTATAGAATGGGCCGGTAATACAGCATCGCCGAAAGGTAAGTTTATTTCATACCTTAAGGCGAAGAAAATGATCAGGAAGGGTTATATTTATCATCTGGTTCGAGTACAAGACTTGACAGCAGAAACGCCGACTCTTCAGTCAGTTCCCGTGGTTAATGAATTTCCAGATGTGTTCCCAGATGAGCTTTCAGGCCTTCCTCCAGAGCGGGAGATAGATTTTACTATTGATTTGCTTCCAGATACTCAGCCTATATCTATTCCCCCGTACAGAATGGCACCGGCAGAATTGAAAGAACTGAAAGAGCAGTTGAAGGATCTGTTAGAAAAAGGCTTCATTAGACCCAGTACTTCGCCTTGTGGAGCCCCGATATTATTTGTGCGTAAGAAAGACGGGTCGCTGCGTATGTGTAATGATTATCGGCAGCTGAATAAGGTAACCATAAAGAATAAATACCCCCTCCCCAGAATTGACGATTTGTTTGATCAGTTGCAGGGCGCCAAATATTTTTTGAAGATAGACCTTCGGTCAGGCTATCACCAGGTACGGGTACGAGAGGCCGATATTCCTAAGACAGCATTCCAGACCAGATATGGGCATTATAAATTCAGAGTTTTGTCTTTTGGGCTGACTAATGCTCCTGCGGTATTTATGGATTTAATGAACCGGGTATTCAGGCCATTCTTGGATATGTTCGTAATTGTATTTATCGATGATATTCTGGTTTATTCTCGGTCTGAGGCAGAGCACGCAGATCATCTGAGAGCGGTACTTGGGGTGCTTCGACATCATAAATTATATGCAAAATTTTCTAAATGTGAATTCTGGCTGGCTTCAGTGGCATTCCTGGGGCATATTATTGCAGCTGATGGTGTCCGGGTGGATACACAGAAGATTGAGGCCTGAAGAATTGGCCCAGACCCATGACGCCCACAGAGGTACGTAGTTTCCTGGGGTTAGCAGGCTATTACAGAAGATTTGTGGAAAAGTTTGCTTCTATTTCAGCGCCTTTGACAAGACTAACTCAGAAAGGAGCTAAGTTCCAGTGGACCGATGCATGTGAACGAAGCTTCCAGTTGCTGAAGGAGAAGCTGACTACGGCCCCAGTTCTGACTCTTCCAGAGGGACCCGATGGATATGTTATTTATTGTGACGCTTCTGGCGTGGGATTAGGCTGTGTATTGATGCAGCACGACAGAGTTATAGCTTATGCTTCGCGGTAGCTGAAAAAGCATGAAAGGAATTATCCTACCCACGATCTGGAGCTTGCAGCGGTGATTCATGCTCTGAAGATATGGAGACACTATTTATATGGCGTTCATGTTGATATATATACAGATCATAAGAGTCTCCAGTATATTTTTAAGCAGAAAGAGCTAAATTTGCGGCAGCGGAGGTGGCTGGAGCTCCTGAAAGACTATGATGTGGATATTCTGTATCATCCGGGCAAGGCTAATGTTGTTGCAGATGCGCTCAGCCGGAAATCTATGGGCAGCTTGGCAGATTTACTGCCAGACAGGAGAGAGATAGTACGTGACATTCATCAGTTGGCTAACCTTGGGGTTCGTCTGGCCGATTCTGGAGGTACACGGATTTCTGTCCGAGGGGTTTCTGAATCATCTATTAAGGAAGATATCAAGCGGCATCAATACGAAGATCCTGTTTTAGCTCGATACAGAGACACAACCCATGGGAAGGAGAAGACTCCGTTCGAGTTTACACCAGACGGAACCTTACTATACAGAGGCAGGTTGTGTGTACCTGATATTGCAGGGCTACGGCAGCAGGTTATGGGCGAGGCACACTATGCTCGCTATTCTGTTCATCCTAGTTCTATGAAGATGTACCATGATCTTAGATGCCTGTACTGGTGGGATGGTATGAAACGGGATATCGCAGAGTTCGTCGCCTAGTGTCCAAATTGTCAGCAGGTCAAAATCGAACATCAGAAACCGGGTGGACTGTTGCAGGAAATGGAAATTCCGACGTGGAAGTGGGAGATCATTAATATGGACTTCATTACAGGTTTGCCTCGCACTCCACGGAAGTATGATTCCATCTGGGTTATTGTTGATAGGCTGACAAAATCAGCCCATTTTCTCCCCGTCAGAACTACTTATTCCGCTGAGGATTATGCCAGGCTTTATATTAAAGAAATTGTGCGAATTCATGGAGTTCCTATATCTATTATCACTGACAGAGGTACTCAGTTCACAGCGAACTTCTGGAGATCTTTTCAGGAAGGATTAGGGACTCAGCTGAGCCTGAGCACAGCTTTTCATCCTCAGAGTGACGGACAGGCCGAGTGCACTATCCAGACGCTTGAAGATATGTTGCGGGCCTGTGTTATTGATTTCAGAGGTAGCTGGGAGGATCACTTGCCATTGATTGAATTTGCTTATAATAACAGTTACCATTCGAGCATCCAGATGGCTCCGTACGAGGCTCTGTATGGCAGGAAATGTAGGTCACCGATCGGCTGGTTTGATATTGGTGAGACAGAGCTAATTGGCCCAGATATGATCCAGCAGGCAGTTGATAAGGTGAAACTTATCCGGGAGTGACTATTGGCAGCCCAGAGTCGACAGAAATCATACGCTGATAAACGGCGTCGTCCTTTGGAATTCCAGGTTGGTGATTGGGTATTTCTGAAGGTATCGCCTATGAAAGGCGTAATGCGGTTCGGCTGGAAGGGTAAACTTAGTCCGCGTTATATTGGGCCTTATTTGATTGTGCGGAAAATCAGAAATGTCGCCTATGAGTTAGATCTGCCATCTGATTTGGAAGCTGTACATCCGGTATTTTATGTATCTATGCTTCGAAAATGCATTGGTGATCCCTCCAGAATATTTCCTGCGGATGACATTCAGGTGATGGAGCAGTTATCTTACGAGGAGCAGCCCGTAGCCATCTTGGACCGCCAGGTAAGGAAGCTCCGGAACAAAGATGTAACCTCTGTTAAGGTGCTGTGGCGGAACAACAATAGGGAAGAAATGACCTGGGAGGCCGAAGAGGAGATGAAGAAGAAATATCCTCATTTGTTCCCTATGCCCACAGGTAATCTCGAATCTTTGTTTAATTCCATTTCAATAACGAATATGCTGGCTATAAACAGAAACTCCCCCGAAGTATTTTCAGACCCTATAAGATTAATTTAACATTCGAGGACGAATGTTCTAAAGGGGGGGAGGATGTTATATCCCGTGTTTTCACACGTTGGAAAAATTTGGAAATAATCTTGACTTGTAAGAAATAAGGTCATAATTGATTTTTATTTAACATAGGAGTTGTGCATGAAAGAATAGTGTCGTGGAAGTGTGGGACAAGGTTAAGGGTAATTTTGGAATTTTGGAAATTAGTTTCGGGAATTACAAAACGTGGACTATATGTCTTTGGGCTAAATTTTGGAATGGAAACATTGAGGCCCAATTATAGTGCATGGCCGGCCATGGGGTGGCCCAACCCCATGGCCTTATAATATTTTTCCATGTGATTAATTGACTAATGGACCATATTGTAGTATATATATGTGATCTTATCTATTGAAGTCTTAAGATAAGAAGCAAGAAGATAAGAGAAGCAAGAGCAAGAATAGAGAGGCTCTCGGGTTTGGCTTGGAAATTTGACCCCCAAAAATCTTGCTTCTAAATTTTTTATTTTGTGGTATTTCTACTAAGTTGAGTACCCTTGTCAACTTCGTGTAGTTGGTTTGGAGAGAGAAGCATCAAATTCATCAAAGTGACCATACCTCCAATTGAAGAAGACTAGAGGAAAAGGTAAGAATTTATCCCTTATTCTTGTGTTATGAAGTCTTGTTTGTGTTGTAGTATGTGGAAATGTGTTGATTGTATGGAGAAATGGAAGTTTCCAAAGTGGGTGTGTAGTATATATGTGTAGCCGTGTGTATATGTATATTGTATAGCAATAATGTGTGGAATTCATGTTATATTCTAGTTGTGGTGGTAGTAAAATGCATATGGGGAATGAAAGTTGAATGAATTGAGTTGAAGTTGATAAAAAGAGCATATGGCCGTGTGGTGTGGAGTGTGTGGAATGGAAATGGATTAAGTTTGTTTAGTGTGTTAGTTGTGTTATTGTGATGCTCGTAATGTAAATGAAAGTAAAATGATATAAGTTTGTTATGAAATGGAATGTAGAAGTTTATGTCGTTTTAGAATGATTTTACGACATTATGAAAACGAAGTTATTAGGTTGCAATTTATCATGAGTATTGATGAATTTGGAAGATGGAATCATGTTACGAATATGTATGCCAAAGATTAGAAGTTTTGAACGAGTTATGACTTTGGCGGAAAGTTTGTATATTATGTGTATCGTGTTTATAATTTGAGGAAACGATATGAAACGCTTCTAAACTATGTTGTGATGATCTAGTTTGATAATGAATGTGAAATCATTGAAATTGGTTTGGAAATTGAAGTTGAAATGAAGGTTATGGCATTATGTCGGCAAGTAGAACTAGTTGTGCCATATTTTGTTTCTAATGTTTGTTGTTGATGTTGATGTTGTTGTTTGGGCTGTTGTTGATGATTTTGAGCCGAGTTGAATCCTCGGGGGTGCTGCCGAAATTTCGGTAGACATATATGAGTTAAGTTGAATTCGTAGAATCTGTAACTCACAATTGGTAAACTTGACCATTTGCAGATTTTTGACGAAACGGGAAGTGAGCTTGGATAGGCTTAAAAAGCTCAAAAGGTATGTAAAGCTACCCCGATCCTTCTTTTGGCATGCCTAAGTGTAGTAGAATCGGATTCGGGCCTCGGGGGACTTTCTGCCCCTCAGAATCCGCAGGTGAAAATATCACCTTTTCTTTCAGTAAGATTGAACTCTTTTGGTATGCTTTCCTGGAAATTATGCAAACTTCCTCTAAACTCCTTGAAAAGCTATAGAATGTCCGTAGAACATTTATAGGTGACCCCATAAGCTTAAAGGGTGTAATTTGAGACCACCGCCTTGCTTGTTTCGAGGTGGGCCCACTATTCCCGGTTTTGCCCTTATGGTACTCAAGTCTTGCTTTCGAGCAGTTTTTGAAAGAAATGTTTTGACTACCAATCTAATTACCGAACAAACATTGTTTTAAATATTCCATTAAGTCTGATAAATTGTTTTGACACTCGACACGACTTCGGAAAGGTCATACCCTGTAATTCAATATGATATCCGAAAATCATTTATTATGATCCCATCCGACTTCATTGGATTGGTTTGTCAGTAATATGCCTCATCGAATATCTGAAAATATTTATTCTATTTTAATTGCATTTAGTCTCTCACTACTCCACTCGTGGATGCCCCAATGTTTCCCACACTGAGCCCGGGCCAGGATATGTTGTCAAGCGTGATCCTCTGCATTGTTCGCCGTGCCTCGATGTCAGGGGGAAGGTATACGCGTACATGGGTCTGTGGAGTATGATGTGCCATGTCCGCTTGTTCTGATATGATTTGCTATGGCCATTTTATATGACATATTATGTTCGGGGTTATGCCCCTATTCTGATTCTTCTGTGTTGTGGCACCAGCGTCGGGAGGGTGACCACGTTCTGTCTGCCGAGTCCCTTGGCAGGGGCCGGATTTGATATGACATATGTTTCTGTACACACTCTGCATGTTTTAAAAATACGTATCTGATACTTTGGATTTTCTGTTTACTTTCTGTATGTTCTGTACCAGTTATGATTTTGTCTCTGTAATTCAGGCTTTACATAATCACTACATATTTCGTACTGACCCCCTTTCCTCGGGGGCTGCGTTTTCATGCCGCGCAGGTACCGACGACAGGTTTGCCGATCCGTCTGTCTAGGATATTTTTTTCTGCCATTTGGAGCGCTCTTCTATTCAGAGCCATCTTTTGGTACAGTCTGTCACTTCTACATATGTATATTCTCGTTCATGGGTACGGCGGGGCCCTGTCCCGCCATATGATTCTGTTGGTCTGTTTAGAGGTCTGTAGACATGTTTGTGGGTTGGGGTCTTTCTGTACAGATGTGTGCTTATGTTGTGTTTGGGCGATCCCATTCGCCGCGGTGGCCGGTCCGCATATGTTTAAATGTTGCTCCGTTGGCCCTGTGTGGCCTTTGTTGGTATTTTCTGCGTGCAGGGTATATGGGATAGTCCGTAAAACAAAGGAGACTCTGCCAAAATTTTTCTGGAAATTATCTAAATTTGAAATAAAGCCTTGTCGACTTCTGCTATATACTAGAATGCGTTTGATAGAATTTGAGATAGCTTTTGATAAATGCGTTTGAGTGCCCAGATCGGGCACTAGTCACGGCCTACGGGGTTGGGTCGTGACAGTACTCTTAGAGGTCTGTAGGCATATGTGTGGGTCTGAATATAGTTGCTGTTTTGCTATGTAGACATGACTTATGTTTTGGGGCGTACCCATTCGTAGTGGCAGCCTTGTCGGCTTGCGTATATATACATATGTTTTGGGATGTTATGCGTAGTGGCAGTCTTGTCGGCCTGCGTAGACATATATATATATTTGATGTGAAAGTTGTAACTCCTAAGGAGACAGGTGGCCATGATATGCATATATGCGACAGTGTTAAGGCAACGTCTTGCCTTTATATATATAAATCCTTGTTATGCTAGCTGTAGATGATTGTAGTTAACAGGTGTATACGAGTGTCCAGCTCGGGCACTAGTCATGGCCTACGGGGTTGGGTCGTGACACCTGGCCTTACCGAGGCTTAGTGTTGTCCGTACCCAACTGCAGTGTTGTGCGCGCAATTGGTATCATACCCGGCCATTTATGCTCGGTGTTACATAATAGTCACACACACTTAGACACGTATACATAAGAGCCCATAAGTATCATCAACATTATTACCATCATCATTTTCGTTACGTCTATCCTTGGAGGGTCGACTATCATATAAGGGTTACAATGGAATCGTGCAAGTATCGAGGATCGTGAGCTTTAGTAGCTTTAGTAGCTTTAGAGATAGAATCATTTGGAGGACATTATAGAACTCATGAAAGGATATGTATACATATAGCCAAGCAACCATTCCTTATTGAAAGAAGGGTTAGCCTGACATACCTCTTTGTCTTCTTAACTATTTAACGTTCACCGTCGAAGCTTGAGCAATCTACATTTAGAAGGATTCATATCATAGTTAAGCCTTAATGATACCCTTAAATTCAAACTAGAACAATTCATGATTTAATGAAAATTGGGCAGCATTTCCCCTATTCCGTCAACTTCCACCATATTACAATACAACTCCCAAACATCCATAATTACGTCCACAATATCACAATCAAGTAATCACATTACATTAAGACTTCAATATTCACTCTCATATTCAACTCATACTAGCAACTTCATACCAACTTTTGCACATTCTCATACAACTGTTCCTCATCACCATTATTACCTTCCATAACAAGATTATATCCATATCATACTAAGAATCATGACTCAAGTTAGCTTACAACTCACAACATCATAAAAACTACATGTAGACTTCATTCTCTACTTCCTTCTTCTACCCAAGTTTTGCTACAACCAAGCATTCTCAATAACATGAAATAAGCATGGAAACTAACCTTTTTATCTCATAGGAACAAGCTTTGGAGCAGCTATCAACTTTGTGCAAAATCCTAGCTACAATGCCCAAGTATTGTTTTTGACATCCACCAACCCTAGGAAGCCTTCTAACAGATGAACACTTGATTCTTGCTATTTGATCTTTGTAATCTCTTGGGTTTGAGTAAAATATGTTTGGAGAAGGGTTTTGGAGCTTTAGAGAGTTTGGAAGAAATGTGGGAAATGAAAAATGAGCAAGGGTCGTCCATCCTTATAAAATAAAAATCTGACCCCACCCGATTATACGGTCTGTATAATTGGACCGTATAATCCCACCAGGTTGCACCCAACTCTGGAACAAATCTACGGACCATTATATGGGCCGTATAATTTATACGGTCCATACAAATGGCCGTACAACTGGGAATTTTCCGAATTCCATTCTCGTCGACTTGTTTGAATTTCAATCATCGTGGAACCTACTTGGCACTTATGTAACACTTCATTAACCATACAATAGACCCTATAGCAGCCCCTCACGATAATCCTAAATAAATATTAGCTCAATTATAGCTGAAACCTTCCGAACACGACTTACGCTTCACTTCCTGCAACAAACTAAACTTCACATATTCTTCGTATGACTCGAAATCTTATAGTATGCAGAAATCTTATAGTATGCACCTTAAGCTATCCAATACTTCCCTTAATCTCATAAGGATTTCATAATCATCCTAAGCTCATACTAGCCTATCCACAAGGCAACACATCCAAAATTTCTAAGGTGTAACAGGTTGTGAATACCAACTCCTACATCGCCTGAATCAATTAGACCAACTCTGAGGCTCTAGCTGGTGAAGCTCACGGATTAATTCTTTCTTCTCCGGAGGAACCTCACATAGGCTGTTACATCCCGTATTATTGGATTAGGAAATTGAATCGTCCGATATGAGCAAAATTACCCGAGCCCGGAGAATTCGATCATATTCAAGGATAAAAATCGAGAGCTCGGTGTACAAAGAGTTTGAGGTCCCGACATAATTTAGGCCTTAACAAGTGTGACCACGGTGATTGAGAATAATATTTTGTGTGTACCAAAAGGAACTATGGACTAGTGCTAGATGTTATATCTCGTATTTTTATACGTTGGATTATTCGTAAATAAGTTTAAGGACAAGATTAATTTTGAGATATGGGACAAGGACCTTTTAACCCCGATTTTTAATAAGTGCACGATTTGCTTGTAAATTTCAAATAGTTTGGAAATATTAGTGGAGATTAGGGATTAACTAACCATGATGAGATTATTAAGTGGGGATTAATGATTAATTATCCTAATTAGTGTACCAAGTGGGCCCCATGATCAGAATTAACCATGGTTAGAATTAACCATGATCAGAATTATTAGGTGGGCCCCACAAAAAAATGTGGACAATTGTGATTGGGCATGAATGATGACAAGCCATAGTGGGACACATGTCTCATAAGTGGGACATGTGTCAAGTGGAAAACTTGCATATATATATATATATATATACTTGATGACTAATGCATTCATATCATCTTCTCCATAAAAATTAAATTGAAGGAAAGAACCAACAGCCATGGCAGCAAGCTTACGGCCATGGCTGTCCACAATCCAACTTTAGATTTTTATAGCAAAAATTAAATCCCAAGGGTGTTTTACATGCAAGGAGGCAGCAATATAAGAATATTGAACTGAGGAAGAAGAAGCGGTGCAATTGGTTATAGGATCTGCCCTAACTAGTTCGAGCTAAGAATTCTTTTTCTTGTAATGTAATTGGAGTTGATGATGTTGTAATGGAGAGATTAAATTGTGATAAATGAAATTGGAAGTAAGAAAATTTCATGATTATCGTTGGCGTTGTAATGGGCAGAATTGGAGTTGTTCTAATTGGATTAGTTTGATTAGTGTTGTCTTTATTATGGTATTGTATTTGAAGGTAATTTGTTTATGTTGGAGGGCTGGAAATATAGTTATAGATAAGTATAGGTGCTGCTGTTCACGGCAATATTATGCTTTTTCCGTGTGATTGTAATTTTGCGAAGTAAAGATCGAAAATCGTATTTTTGATGTCGTAGTTTTGGTGGACTGTTTCGAGCTTGTTATTAATGATATTGAAGTAGTATTATTGTACATGGATGGTGGTTGATGTTGTTGTCGTGTTGTTGTGGATATGGCTCGTAAATTTGGAAGAAAGCAAACATATAAGATATCGTATAAGAAGCGTATGTTGGTCTATTTGGTGTATAATCTTAGATGTTAATTATTTGAATTGAAAAAGGATTAGGAGAGGTTATTGGGTTGTTATCATTGTTGTTGGCGTTGCTGTGCTAATCAGAGATTAATTGGAAGTTTGGGTTAGGCGAGTTATATAGAGGAAATGCTGCCCGATTTCCGTTAAGTTCTTAACTAATCGAAATACTAATCAAAGAGTATAAACGAAGGAGTGATTCCCATAAGTGATTGGTTGTAGATTTATAAGTGGGAAATCGTAGTTTATTAACAATAATGTTACTCTCATTTTAATAGGCTAAAGGGGCGACGAAGCAAGCTTGGTTACGGTTGGTCTATAACAGGTATGTAAAGCTAACCCTTCTTTCTTTTTGGCATGATCTTTATGAAACAAACAGATGATGTGTATATGACTCCAAAAAAGCTCCTATTCTTAGAGACACTAGGATGGTTAATGTTCTTGATTCCCAGAACTTATTTTATTATGTCTTGATACGTGTCTATGATTTTAGGCGTCCTATTCTGATATAATCCATTGTGACATTCGAATGGTACTTGATATGATTATTGTCCTGATTTTCAAATGATAGTTCATTTTGATTATTCTATCGAGTCTCAGATATGACTTAGTTTGCATATGGTTGCTCACTACTCTGCTCGTGCATGCCTCAATATATCTTTCAGAGAGTCCAGGGCCGGAGTACGTTCTCGTGCACAGTTTCACTGCATTGTTCACCGAGTCCCTCGCTAGAGGTCCGGGATACGGTATATATATATATATATATATATATATATATATATGATGATGATATGATTATGGCGCCAAGGATGGTATGTGATTACTTTATTCACCGAGTCCCATAATGGGCCGGGTATGATATATGATATTGATATGCATGGTTTACATTTCATAAGGCAAGTGTGTTGGTATTATGATTGTCATACATGCCTCCTGTAATCTCGATTTCAGTCATGATCCTCTCATTGTATTTCATGCTTTATATACTCAGTACATATCTCGTACTGAACCCTTTCTTTGGGGGGGGGGGGGTGCGTTTCATGCTCGCAGGTACAGATACTCGATTTGGTGATCGTCCAGCTTAGGACTTCTGCTCAGCTGTTTGGAGAGATCCATTGTTTCGGAGCCTAGATATTTTGGTACAGATCTTCTATATAGATTTATATATATATATCCAGGGGTACGGCGGGGCCCTGTCCCGTCATATTTCACTCATATACACTTAGAGTTCTTGTTACACCTCGGAAATTTCTCCATACTTGTATGATGAGTGGAATGATGAAAAGTTTGAGTGTATGATGTTTTGTTAAGTCGGGAATGGCTAATTACGAATTTTTGGAAATAAGAAAGTCGCGGAAAATTTTCAGTCCAGTGGTCGTATATGGCACTATACGGCCCGTAAAGTGATTTACGGACCGTATAGTGCAATCGTCCTTCAGCTTGCCAAAAATCTCAAGTTCTGCCCAGTGATGATATGGTTAAATACGACCCAGTTTACGGCCCGTAAAATGGTTTACGGTCCGTAAACCAGGTCGTAAACTGCAATGTTCCTCAGCCAAAACATTCTGTCTTTGAAATGATTAAATACGGCCATGGAGGATGGACCGTAAATCAAAATACGGTCCGTATATGGTGGTTTACGACCACTGTTCATCCCGACAAGAATTCATTAAAATCAGATTTTGGGATTATTAAGAGGGACTTAAGCCCATTTCACGTCATTTTTCATCAAAACACTTCAAGAAAACTCTAGAGTGTTCTTCAACACTTCAACTCTAAGAATATCAAGAAAATTCAAGGAAACCTAAGATTATCAACACCAAATTCATGGAATCAAGTGTAAGAACACAACAAAGGATCATCTAAGTGAAGAAATTTCAAAGAAGGTGGAACTAGGGTTTTGGCTAATTGAAGTATTTCAACTTATGGATTGTTCAACCATCATCCAAGGTAAGTTTCATGATTATTCCATGTTGTTTGAAGTATTGGAAAGCTCAGACGCTTGAAATGTAGAAGAACATAGAAATGGGTCATTATTGAGTGAATAGTGACATAAATGAATGATAGTGGAATTGAACGATGAATATTGAAGTGTTGTGAGTACAAATACGTTATAAATCATGTTTATCTCATGAAACAAGCATTAAATGCATGAAAACGCAAGGATGAGCTAGAAGTAGAAATAAGGCAAAATTGGAGGAAAATGGTGGATTTTGCCAAATGTACGTAAATGACGATTGTCGATTATGATATTGCGAATAATATTATGAATATTGGGAGTTGATATAGAACGTGATAAAAGTAGTATGAGCAAAGGAGACGCTGCCCAACTTCTCCTAGAATTAGCGACGCGTTCTTATAGTTAGTTTACTAATGTTGATACGAATTATCTTATGAAGGTAACGACGTGATATCGACGGAGAACAAGTGAGCGATATCTTAGCTAAACGACCAAGGTATGTGAGGCTAGTCCTTCTTTCTAATGGCATGAATCTTTTAGCTTGAATCCCTATTCCTTTCATGAGTTCTTACATTCTAAGAAGTTCAAAGATTATACCTATGAATGTCTATATGAGATAAGTTATACAATATGATGACACTAGAATGATGATGATGTTATTCCTTGCCTACACTCACCTTATGTACTAGTCCTTTCAAGGTGAGGCAGAATGTCCATAATGGTTCCATAATGTAATCGGGGGATCACGACCTTACGTCACCCCGATAGAGTAAAGTTGATCATGAGCCTTATACACGCATTATGATAAGATAAGTATTTTATGATAAGCATATTACTATGAGTATTTACATTAAGCATGTCATGAGCATTTCACACCGTGCCTAGTTGGCCGGGCAGACACGGCTTCGGCGGGCGGCAATACGGATACACCACGACTTACGGGCGTGGGCAGACACCACTAGTGGGCAGCATGAGATGGTACCCCGGATGCGGGAGGCCTGGACGCGGGCTAATATTATTGATTAACACGCCGTTCCGACATGCACGAGCAGCTTGCATATGATGCATACATGTTATAATGATGAGTATGAGTAAGATAGCATGCATTACTTCATTTATGATTATCAGTCAGATCCAGATGTCTCACGTTGATGTTATCCTCATATAATTGATGTCACTTTTCATTATGTATGCCTCTTATACTCGGTACAATATTCGTACTGACGTCCTTTCTGCGGACGCTGTGTTCATGCCCACAGGTAGACAGGGAGGAGAGCTTGGCCCAGGTCCTCAGTAGCTGTCAGCTGATAGATAGCACTCCATTGTTCGGAGGTGCTTATGGCTATTCTTTTGATGTACATTCATATATGCATATTTTGGGCATGATGGAGTCTTGTTCCGTCTATGTATTCATTATGTTAGTAGAGGCTCGTAGATACGCAGTGTGGGTTAGATGGTCTCACAAGATATTTTCATATGTATGTATATTATTTGATGAGCAAGAGGAAAATGTATATAAAGTGTTTATGTTTTTATTAAATATGATTTTCCTACAATTGGTATGTAAAATTGATAAAAGAGTATTAAATGAGCAAGACAAGCAGTAGAGTGAGCGGTGCTCGGTAATTGCTCCGGGTACCCGTCGCGGCCCCTAGCTGGGTCGTGACAGTTCTGTAGACATATGTGTGGGTTGTGTATAAGTTTTGTTCAGCTGTGTCTATGTTATTTGCTATGGATATTCCCATCTGTAGTGGCAGCCTTGTCGGCTTGCGTATCGTATGACGTTTTGATTAGTTGTGACTCCTCGGGAGACAGGTTATCTTGATATATATGTGATGACGTTATGAACCTTTGGAGTTTTTGCAAGTTCCCATATTGTTCTTAGATTCAGTGTGACTATATCTAACAGGTACGTATACGAGTGTCCAGCTCGGGCACTTGTCATGGCCCACGGGGTTGGGTCGTGACATAGGCTTCCCATTGCTTTGTGGCTAAGTAAATCTGCTACTACATTCGCCTTTCCAGGATGATGTAAAATACTCACATCATAATCTTTTAGTAGTTCTAACCACCTTCTCTATCATAGATTTAACTCCTTCTGCTTGAACATATATTGGAGACTCTTATGATCTGTATAAATATCAACATGTATACCATACAAGTAATGTCTCCACATTTTTAGCGCATGAATAACCGCAGCCAATTCAAGATCATAGGTCGGGTAATTCTTCTCATGTTTCTGCAACTGCCTTGGAGCATAGGCAATAAATCTACCATGCTGCATTAATACACAACCTAACCTAACACCAGAGGCGTCACAATAAACAACATAGCCTTCTGACCCTTCCGGAAGTGTCAGAACTGGGGCGGAAGTCAATCTATCTTTCAATTCCTGGAAGCTCACTCACAAGCATCGGTCCATTGAAATTTTGCTAATTTTTGAGTTAACTTCGTCAATGGAGCGGAAATAAAAGAGAATCCTTCCACAAATCTTCTAAAATAACCTGCTCATCCTAGAAAGCTTCGAACCTCTGTGGGCGTTATAGGCCTTGGCCAAGTCTTCACAGCCTCAATCTTTTGAGTATCAACTCGAATATCGTCAGCTGAAATGATATGGCCCAGAAAAGTTACCGAATTCAGCCAAAATTCGTATTTCAAAAATTTAACATACAATTCACGAGCCCGAAGAATTCTGAGGACAGTACGCAGATGATCCACATGTTCTTCTTCAGTTCGAGAATATACTAGAATGTCATCAAGAATACTATCACAAATAGATCTAAGAAAGGCCTGAACACATTATTCATCAAATTCATAAACACTGCTGGGGCGTTAGTTAGCCCAAACGACATCACTCGAAATTCATAATGACCATATCTGGTTCTGAAAGATGTCTTTGGAATGTCTTTTTCTCTAACTCTCACTTGATGATAACCTGACCTTAGATCTATTTTGAAAAACCACCTGGCTCCCTATAATTGATAAAGCAAATCATCGATTCATGGAAACGGGTATTTATTCTTGATCGTCACCTTGTTCAACTGCCTATAATCAATACACATTCGTAAAGAACTATCTTTCTTTCTTACGAATAAGACAGGTGCTCCCTATAGCGATGACCTAGGTCTAATGAATCCCTTGTCGAGCAAATCTTTCAACTGCGCCTTTAGCTCTTTCAACTCTGTAGGAGCCATTCTATAAGGAGGAATAGATATGGGTTTAGTATTCGGCAGCACATCGATAGCGAAATCAATCTCCCATTCCGGTGGAAGGCCCGGGAGTTCATCCGGAAATACATCCGAAAATTCGTTTACCACTGAGACAGATTGAAGAGTCGGCGGCTTTGCTTCGGTTTCATGAACCCGGACCAAATGATAAATATAGCCTTTGGCGATCATCTTCCTCGCTTTGAGTTAGGAAATAAACCTGCCTCTTGGGGATGCTGTGTTACCCTTCCATTCAAGCACTGGTTCTCCTGGAAATTGGACCCAAACTATCTTCGTTCTACATTCCACACTAGCATAACAAGAGGCCAACCAGTCCATACCCATAATCACGTCAAAATCCAACATTTCTATTTTGATCAAATCAGCTGTAGTTTGGCGATCACATACCACAACCGCGCAATTTTATATACTTTTCTACCTATTACTGGATCACCAACCGGAGTGGATACCTCGAAAGGTTTAATTGGCTCGGGTTTCACCCCAATATGGCCAGCAATATAAGTGTCACGACCAAAACCAGAGGGCCTCGACTAACACCCAATGTCACGACCCAACCCCGTGGGCCGTGACTAGTGCCCGACTTGGGCACCCCCAATATGCTCGTTACCAAATTCAGCATACAAATGGCCTGTATATAAGTAAATACCAGACGAGGCTCCACACGGGTGCCTACAACGATATACCCTACAGAGAAGCCGGCAAGGCTTTCAGATCATACACAACGTATTAAGACATACATATATGCAATCGATAGGGTCGTCACGGCGGATGAGCCGCCCGAACCCAAATCACATGACACATCCAGACAAAACTATACATTACCCACGTCTATGTCTACAGACCTCTAATACAGAACGACAGAAACATATGGCGGGACAGGGCCCCGCCGTACCCTGAACAACATAAACATGTACACCAAAAGAGTATATACCAAAACGTCGGCTCCGAAAGCAAGAGGAGCACTCCGAACCGCAGGATGGAGATCCTATACCGGTGGGTCACCAAAACGAGAATCTGTACCTGCGGGCATGAAGCGCAGCCCCCGAAAAGAGGGGGTCAGTACGCAATATGTATTGAGTATGTAAAGCATACAACACAGAAAGCAAAGTCACAACTGAAATACGATATATAGAAAGCGAGCACAATAGCCAGCATACTAAGTAGTCATATCCGGCGTACAACAGGCAAAAGAAGTTCCGGAGAAATCAACACGGCAATCGGGATGACAAAATGTTTGCTTTCTTTTGGAAAACATCTTTGTTTCACACACATAGAAGAATCAACGCACAATTTCCGCGGCCATAAGTCCAGCGGTCACAATCACACATACCGCGGTCAAGTATCCAGCGGTTTTCTATCACAAGTTCGACATACCGCGGTCAAGGGTCCAGCGGTCTATGTCGGCATAATCACAAGTGCGGCAGACGCGGTCAAGGGTCCAGCAGTCAATGCCACACATCCGGCATGACGCGGTCAAGGGTCTAGCAGTCAATGTCGGACACGCCACGGTCGAGGGTCCAACGGCCAATATCACATATGTGCATATTCACATAACCGGCCCGGGACTCGGTAACACAGAAGATAACCAGACAAAATGCCAAATTATCACTTTCCAAACATAATCACACATGCCAGGATCATGCATCACACAGGACTCAGGTATACCAAAATCGTATATCGGAAAATAAAGAAAATAAGTAGTTTGTCCAGAATCTCAGGGTAAGATTTTTAAAAACGCTTTAGATGTCAAAAACATTTTATAATGCTCATGAAGGTGGTCATAACACCTATCATATAGTGAACAGCATAATAACCAGGAGTTACCTGCGAACTCCGGACAAGAGTACATTGGCTAAAGCCGTACAGCACATGTCGGGGTTTCTGTCCCCACAATTGGGTCAATAATCATTAAAATCCGTCTCGGGATAGATAAAATATCTCCCGTTTAGTAGTCGGAACAATAACCATGAGTTCCCTTGACTTACCGTACGGGAATAAGACAAACAGAACAATAAGAGAGGCATCGGGGATAGCGGGCCCACCTCGGGGCAAGTCGAGGCGGCGGACGAGAATCACGCCCATTAGACTCTACGGAGTCATCCAGGAAAGTTTTAAAACGATCGGGTTACATTTGTAAAAGTTTTGGAAGTCCAACCACTTTTCTAGTAAAATGCACCTTTTATAATTCAATTCTATTGAATGAATAGTAACGAAAACTAATCTCGGGTTACGATGAGCAGGATGGTCCCCGAGGCCGAAATCTCAACCTAGTAGACCTAGGGCATGCCAACGAAGGAAAGGATAAGCTTTACATACCTTTTCCGCCCTTTATACGTCTCCAAAATCGAGCCTCAAGTTCGTCAAAAATCTACAAATGGTCAAGTTTGCCAAATGTCAAATTCAAGCCTTTCAATAGCCCAAGCTTGTTACATACTTGCCTACCGAAATTTCGGCAGCATTTCCCCTATTTATATGACATCCCCGAGACTTAGCTCGGCTCAATATATCAACAACAACAACAACAACCCATTCAACAATATACATAACTACCACAAATCGCACTAAAATGCAAAGATTCCTCTTTTCTTCATAAAGCAAAAACCTTCATTTCAACTCTAACCATTAAATTCCATCACTCTCCTCACATATCCATGATTACAACAACCAAAATATTAATTCAAATTAGTCCATCAATTTCAATTAAAACAACCCCTCACCCATAAATTTCAACAAAACAACAAACGAGTTTATAACGCTGTTTTCTCCGTTCTAATTCGTTAAAACTCTAAATAAACACTTTAATAACATAAAAGGAATTTTATAAATACCTTATCAGAATCTCCACCACGAAAATTTCATCCCCCAAGACCAATATTTATCTCAAATTGAAGGCAACGCAACGTACAACGTTTTTCTCTTCATGAGCTTCGGGATTCGGAGCTCGGATTTTGATCAAAATGGGTTCCTTAGCCTAGGAGCTCTCTCTCTCTCTCTCTCTCTAATTTTTTTGGAGGATCGTAGCTGAAAATGATCATCCCTCAAGTGAATTTGCTATATATATTAACGTTAATGGGCCTCATGGTCCGAAACATTAGTGTTTGGGTCGGGTCCAAACTTGCTGTCCTGCCATCCCAAATGGCATCGTCCATATTTCCTTATCCAATTATCATTTGGATGAGAGGTTTGTTGTGTTGGAAACTAGACTCGATGAACTTAATTTTAGGCTTTTTAAACACCTTAAAACGCCTCATATACTAGGAGATATGCCTCCAACAATATGGGCTAAAAATCTGGTCCGAGATTTTTCTGAAGTTGTTCGGATTCATTTTGTTCAGATTCGTTTAACTTCTAATCCTCTTCCGACCCTCGTGTAACCTCTTATACATACATATACATACTCATATACACACATAACAATCCATACACATCTCGAAGGGTCCGGAGAATCACAATAACCTTAAACGTAACTCGAGAACTTACGAAGCTTCGACGAAACTCCAATCGCAAAAATATATTCATATCTTTTATCCATCTTCTATATCATTACTAATAATCTCAAATACTTTAAAAGGGCACTCACATTACCTCATATACGCTCATAACGCGATTTCAAATCCTTTAGGTTACGATGTCACCTCGGGATACTTAAGGCAACCATATATATAACGATATTCTTACTAACTCGATTAACTTTCCTTGAACTTTCTTAACTCATTCTTTTTTGTCTTAATTAAAATAGCACTGACTCTTACGGGGTGTAACATCCTCCCCCCCTTAGGAACATTCATCCCCGAATGTCAAATTAGTCCTACATAATTATACTGCTTCTAGTGATCTTATAATGATTCACTTGTAACTTGAACTCATCTATCATGCTGTGCCTTTCTTTACTTAGCCTAATGCCATTCTCCACCTGACATCTGTTAATATTGATCTTCCAAATATAGTAGACACGATTTAGCTACCTCCGTAATCGACTGCAACTTACCATATCCATCTATACTTGAAGCTGAAGTCGAGTTCTTCTTGCTCGTTTTCTTTAAATTCACTGTCTTCTAGTAACTAGCTCGTTCTGACAATCTCACTTAAACCATTTCGCAATTTCCCTTAATCCCACTTATAACACTTCAAGCATATTATCTCGTGCCGTTTCTCTATTTTTGACTCAACTCTTCTATCGCCTCTCTGAATCCTCAATGTCCATTCCCTAGGGTACGTTTATGGTCACCTCATATAGTTCTACTGGGTTGAAGATCACTTTACCTTTACTAACACCCGGAAGAAGAAAATCACATAATATGATAGAGTACAGATCTATCCACACGCATATTTCTCAAGAAAGGATTAATAATATACATGGGTCGGCACTTGGTGCCATCTCTGTGTCCTGTCGGCTGGTCAGCGCATATAGGCGGTTCGATGGACCGCCGGAACTGGAGGCTCCGCCGCGACCTCTGCCATGACCTGCTGGTGCCGGTGTGCCCATCCCATCGGGCGCATGGCTACGGAAGGGGAAGACGAACCAGCGACTGATCCGGTAGGCTGTGCTGCTCCCCCGGCACGGTCCCCGAGTGGGCAGTCTTTCATATAGTGGCCCTGCTGGCCACAGGTAAAGCAAGCACCCGTGGCACGACGGCACTCCCCCTCCCGGTGGTGTCTCCTACAGAGAGGGCAGCGGGGTAAAGGTGGCGTCCACTGGCTGGAATCTCTGTCCCTCTGAAAGTCTGAAGCCCTAGAGCTCTGGCCTTCCCTCGAATACTCTGCACCATCCGATTCCCAGCCGGAGAACTGTGGGGGGGTGATCTGTGCCAGCTGGGGAGGATATCCGCTCTGCTGCTGCTGAGGCTGCCTGCCTCGCGATCCCCCAGAATATCTCGCGGATCTGGATCTCTTGGGCGGACCCCTGTCATAATCCCTATCAGGCTGGCGCCCTCGGCGTCGGTCCTCCATACTCTGGGCGTGGGCCTGTATATGGGCAATGTCCATCCCTGTCTGGGCCGCCAGCACCGTACAGCTGTCAACCAAATAATCATCCAACCCCATCACGTACCGGTGCATCCGGTCAGTCATATCAGCAACATAGGTGGACGCATATCTGGCCAGCGAATCAAACTCCAGACTGTACTCCCTGACACTCCTGCCCCTTTGCCTCAATAGCAGGAACCTGTCTACTCTGGCCCGCCTCATCTCCGGAGGTATAAAATGGGCCAGGAAGGCCTCTGTGAACTCTCCCCATACCGCTGGAGGGGCATCCTCACCTCTGGATAACATCCAAGACTCATACCAATTGGCTGCTACATCGTGCAACCGGTATGACGCCAACTCAACCGACTCTGTCTCGGAGGCACTAATCAATCGCAGGGCACGCTGCATTTGTCGGATGAACTCCTAAGGGTCCTCTGCGGGCTTTAACCCGGAAAACTCTGGTGGGCGACAAAGCAGAAAATCACGAGCCCTTTTACTATTGCGACCGTCTACACGATCATCTCCTGCTCCCTGTCTCTGATCCTGTCCCGCCACCAACTGAGTCAATAACTGGACTGCCTCTCTCGGGGTCCCATCATCTGCCCGTGGCTGGGGGGCTGGGGGTACAGGTACTGGTGCCGTGGGAGCTGGCGGTGGGGCCGCCCCCGGTACTGCAGCTGTGGCTGCTCCAGACCCCTCCGGTACTAGTGACGTAGCAGAACTGGCCGTTGAAGGCTCAACATCTGGCTCGGTCTGGGCACGAGCCCTAGTAGTCACCCGAGCTCGGCTGGTCTCATCTGCCACTGTAGATTTGCCCTTCTGGGCGTCTGTGGCCTTCCTCGGAGGCATCGCTGAAAATATAACAATTCGTCAGGGAAGAACACTCCTGATAACACAGCTCTATTGCACGATCTAGGATCAGAAGAAAAGATAACACCCTAAATGCCCTGTAGCCTCCTGTTTATAGATGTGGTGCACAACACACCGATAAACAAAACTCTACTAGACACGGTCTGTAGACAACCCGAGGACGGAACTGCTCTGATACCACTTCTGTCACGACCCAACCCCGTGGGCCGTGACTAGTGCCCGACTTGGGCACCCCCAACATGCTTGTTACCAAATTCAGCATACAAATGGCTTGTATATAAGTAAATACCAGACGAGGCTCCACACGGGTGCCTACAATGATATACCCTACAGAGAAGCCGACAAGGCTTTCAGATCATACACAACGTATTAAGACATACATATATGCAACCGATAGGGTCGTCACGGCGGATGAGCCACCCGAACCCAAATCACATGACACATCCAGACAAAACTATACATTACCCACGTCTATGTCTACAGACCTCTAATACAGAACGACAGAAACATATGGCGGGGCAGGGCCCCGCCGTACCCTGAACAACATAAACATGTACACCAAAAGAGTATATACCAAAACGTCGGCTCCGAAAGCAAGAGGAGCACTCCGAACCGCAGGATGGAGATCCTATACCGGTGGGTCACCAAAACGAGAATCTGTACCTGCGGGCATGAAACGCAGCCCCCCGAAAAGAGGGGGTCAGTACGAGATATGTACTGAGTATGTAAAGCATACAACACAGAAAGCAAAGTCACAACTGAAATACGATATATAGAAAGCAAGCACAATAGCCAGCATACTAAGGAGTCGTATCCGGCGTACAACAGGCAAAAGAAGTTCCGGAGAAATCAACACGGCAATCGGGATGACAAAATCTTTGCTTTCTTTTGGAAAACATCTTTGTTTCACACACATAGAAGAATCAACGCACAATTTCCGCGGCCATAAGTCCAGCGGTCACAATCACACATACCGTGGTCAAGTATCCAGCGGTTTTCTATCACAAGTTCGACATACCGCGGTCAAGGGTCCAGCGGTCTATGTCGGCATAATTACAAGTGCGGCAGACGCGGTCAAGGGTCCAGCAGTCAATGCCACACGTCCGTTGTTATGTCCCGTGTTTTCGTATAATTGGAAATTGAGAAATAATTACGATTTATGTGTTATAAGGAAATATTTTGATTTTGGTGAATATGACTATGTTGGTTATGGAATCTTTAATGTTAAGACATCGGGAAAGGCCGAGGGTAAATTTGGAGTTTCGGGAATTACAAAACGGACTTTTAAGGAATTGGGCCAAGGAATTAGAACACAAGAAATTGAGGCCCAAAGTAGTGGGGTGGCCGGCCAAAGGCCAAGGCCCAAACCCATTTTAATGTCATGTGTTGAGCACATGACCTCTACAATTGGATATATATCATGTTAGTCTTTAGAATTATCAAGAACAAAAGAAAAATCCAAGAACACCACATAAAAAGGGCTCTCGGCCGAGAATAGGAAAGAGAGAAAAAAATTGTGCTAGCTTGTGTTGTGATCCAAAAATCTTAGTTTCTACATAGTTGTGAAGTGCTCAAGACCCTCTTCAACGGGGTATAATTAGTTTGGCACAAGAACTACGTTTGCGACAAGTCGGGGTTTCAAGAAAAGGTGAGAATTCTTACACTTTTGTGTTATAGAATTGATATGAATGTGTTAAGGATTGAGAATAGACGAGAACCCCGTAACTTTGATGTGTGAATGAAGCCGTGGGTGTGTGTATATTTTGCAAGGTGGTCGTGTGCCCTTAGGAAGGAGAAATAAATGTGAATTGATCTTGTTTAGTTTGTTTAATGCGTCGTTGTGACCTTTATGTCGTAAGTGAATGATTAATGAATTGAAATGGCGTTGGAAAATGATTTCGGAACGTTATCGGAAAGTATATACCTTTGGTATATTTGCGTATATCATTGTATATCTTTGATGCTAAAGACTTTAAATATGATTTATGGTTGATATTAATGAATTCGGAATGAAATGACGCAAGTTAGAACGTTCGTTGTAAGTTTTGATGTTTTGAAAGAATTATGGAAAGTAATGAATCTTGGGCAATTTCGTATATGGCTTGGAATGTGATTGAATAATCTTGAATGAGTGAATGAATACAATAATATGGATATAGATTTGGAGTTTTGGAAGTTTGAATGAAAAGTTTCCAACTTAGGTAATAAGGTAGAACTTTGAAGCTAGAGTGGTTTGATTATGATTTGTGTTGTTGTTGATGTGTGGGCTGTTGTTGTTAATGTATTTTGAGCCAAGCTAAGTCTCGGGGGTGTTAGATTTATAGGGGAAATGCTGCCGAACTTTCGGTAGGCAAAAATGAAGTTAATGGCATTTTTAAGCCTAAGAATCTCAATTGGTAACTTTGACCATTTGCAGATTTTAGACGAAACGGGACTTGACTTTTGGGAGAGCATACGACGTCTGTAAGGTACGTAAAGCTTCCCACTTCTTCGTTTGGCATGTCTTAGTGTGCTAGGTGAATATTGGAACTTCCGGAGCATTTCTGCTCCTCGAAACCCGATTCACAGAAAAGTTACTATTCATTCAATTCAATTGAAGCCTAAGGGCTCTATTTTGGCTAGAATGCCACCAATCGTCCGAAACCTATCGAAATGTGATCGGGTCACCTGGTAATGATTATGTATGACCTTTTGGCCTATTAATGTTCGTGAATTATGTTCGCCACCTCAATTTGACTCGAGGTGGGCCCGCTAACCCCGAGACGCCCTATTTGTCTTATCGGGCTCTCCTTTGGAATAAGATTTGATATGAACCCTTTGATTTTGAAACGTTCTGCTATGGGCTATGTTTTGAATATTATGATATGCTAAGTTACTTTTTGAGCCATACGTAATATTTTGGAAACGTTTTGTGAAATGAAACTTTGTATCGACTAAGTATTCGATTATTTTGTACTATGAAATGACTTATGAGACTACTAAGTTTTGAAAGGCTATTTTGAAATATGGATTGCATTTGCTTGCTCACGACTCCGCTCGTGCCTTATGATGACTTCGTTCACCGGTTGCCGGGCCGGTTATGATTCGTGCGCCTTATAATAATTCGGCCGTATGCTGTGTTACGGTTCCCGAGGCTTCGCCATAGGGCCGGGTTCCGTTTGGAGTTATGCTGTGATATGGCTCGTGATGCGATACGCTCACCTATGATTATGCTTGTGTTCGGGGATGTACGGAGATTTGAAACCTTCTGGTGTTATGCTGTGTGTGGCGCCAGCGTCGGAGTGGCGACCACGTTCCTAAGCGTTTGCATGATTTCATTTGCATTATGTATACGTATATGATTTCGATATAGATTTTGACCTACCCATTTGTACTCCACTTTGACATTTGATTTGCTATCGGTTTTGATCCATATTTCTGTACTCCGTGCTTTACATACTCAGTACATATTTCGTACTGACCCCCTTTCTTCGGGGGCTGCGTTTTATGCCCGCAGGTGCAGATATCGGTGATCCTCCACAGTAGGCTTCACTTCTTGCTATTCCGGAGTACTCCTATTTGATCCGGAGTCCACTTTTGGTACAGACTCTTTTTGCTTTGTATATATTCGGTATGCTTGACTATTTGGGTACGGCGGGGCCCTGTCTCGCCATATGTCTTTGTTTGAGTTTGTAGAGGCCTGTAGTCATATATGTGGGGCGAGGGTCCTATGTATGTTTGTCTGATTTTGTTTTCTGGTCTTAAAGCGGTCCGTTCGTTATGATGGCCCCAAATTGCCCTTATGCTTATGTTTGCACTTTTGGCCGGCGATGTCTACTCCGCCGCTTCGTTTGTATTTGATATGATATTTTGATTTGGCACGACCGCTTAAGACATATTTTGATATAAATTATGTTCGGTATGATTTCGAAAAATTATGAAATAAGTTTGGATTTGAAAATGAATGTGCGATTCGGTCTGGGTACCCAGGTAGGGTGCCAGTCGCGGCCCACGGGGCTGGGTCGTGACATCCGGCATGACTCGATCAAGGGTCCAGCAGTCAATGTCGGGCACGCCGCGGTCGAGGGTCCAGCGGCCAATATCACATATGCGCATATTCACATAACCGGTCCGGGACTCGGTAACACAGAAGATAACCAGACAAAATGCCAAATTATCACTTTCCAAACATAATCACACATGCCAGGATCATGCATCACACAGGACTCAGGTATACCTAAATCGTATATCGGAAAATAAAGAAAATAAGTAGTTTGTCCAGAATCTCAGGGTAAGATTTTTAAAAACGCTTTAGATGTCAAAAACATTTTATAATGCTCATGAAGGTGGTCATAACACCTATCATATCGTGAACAGCATAATAACCAGGAGTTACCTGTGAACTCCGGACAAGAGTACATTGGCTAAAGCCGTACAGAACATGTCGGGGTTTCTGTCCCCACAATTGGGTCAATAATCATTAAAATCCATCTCGGGATAGATAAAATATCTCCCGTTTAGTATTCGGAATAATAACCATGAGTTCCCTTGACTTACCGTACGGGAATAAGACAAACAGAACAATAAGAGAGGCATCGGGGATAGCGGGCCCACCTCGGGCCAAGTCGAGGCGGCGGACGAGAATCACGCCCATTAGACTCTACGGAGTCATCCAGGAAAGTTTTAAAATGATCGGGTTATATTTGTAAAAGTTTTGGAAGTCCAACCACTTTTCTAGTAAAATGCACCTTTTATAATTCAATTCTATTGAATGAATAGTAATGAAAACTAATCTCGGGTTACGATGAGCAGGATGGTCCCCGAGGCCGAAATCTCAACCTAGTAGACCTAGGGCATGCCAAAGAAGGAAAGGATAAGCTTTACATACCTTTTCCGCCCTTTATACGTCTCCAAAATCGAGCCTCAAGTTCGTCAAAAATCTACAAATGGTCAAGTTTGCCAAATGTCAAATTCAAGCCTTTCAATAGCCCAAGCTTGTTACATACTTGCCTACCGAAATTTCGGCAGCATTTCCCCTATTTATATGACATCCCCGAGACGTAGCTCGGCTCAATATATCAACAACAACAACAACAACCCATTCAACAATATACATAACTACCACAAATCGCACTAAAATGCAAAGATTCCTCTTTTCTTCATAAAGCAAAAACCTTCATTTCAACTCTAACCATTAAATTCCTTCACTCTCCTCACATATCCATGATTACAACAACCAAAATATTAATTCAAATTAGTCCATCAATTTCAATTAAAACAGCCCCTCACCCATAAATTTCAACAAAACAACAAACGAGTTTATAACGCTGTTTTCTCCGTTCTAATTCGTTAAAACTCTAAATAAACACTATAATAACATAAAAGGAATTTTATAAATACCTTATCAGAATCTCCACCACGAAAATTTCATCCCCCAAGACCAATATTTATCTCAAATTGAAGGCAACGCAACGTACAACGTTTTTCTCTTCATGAGCTTCGGGATTCGGAGCTCGGATTTTGATCAAAATGGCTTCCTTAGCCTAGGAGCTCTCTCTCTCTCTCTCTCTAATTTTTTTGGAGGATCTTAGCTGAAAATGATCAGCCCTCAAGTGAATTTGCTATATATATTAACGTTAATGGGCCTCATGGGCCGAATCATTAGTGTTTGGGTCGGGTCCAAACATGCTGCCCTGCCAGCCCAAATTGCATCGTCCATATTTCCTTATCCAATTATCATTTTGACGAGACGTTTGTTGAGTTGGAAACTAGACTCGATGAACTTAATTTTAGGCTTTTGAAACACCTTAAAACGCCTCTTATACTTGGAGATATGCCTCCAACAATATGGGCTAAAAATCTGGTCCGAGATTTTTCTGAAGTTGTTCGGATTCATTTCGTTCAGATTCGTTTAACTTCTAATCCTCTTCCGACGCTCGTGTAACCTCTTATACATACATATACATACTCATATACACACATAACAATCCATACACATCTCGAAGGGTCCGGAGAATCACAATAACCTTAAACATAACTAGAGAACTTACGAAGCTTCGACGAAACTCCAATCGCAAAAATATATTCATATCTTTTATCCATCTTCTATATCATTACTAATAATCTCAAATACTTTAAAAGGGCACTCACATTACCTCATATACGCTCATAACGCGAATTCAAATCCTTTAGGTTACGATGTCACCTCGAGATACTTAAGGCAACCATATATATAACGATATTCTTACTAACTCGATTAACTTTCCTTGAACTTTCTTAACTCATTCTTTCTTGTCTTAATTAAAATAGCACAGACTCTTATGGGGTGTAACACCCAAGACCCTACTCGGCTGGGTGCCATACTACTATTCCATCCAAGAGTCATAACTTTTTGCGAACCTTTAATCTACGAAATAACGCTTCCGTCAGGAAAAAAAACTTTTCAATAAAACTCTTTCGTCAAATCAAGGACTTCTCCCTTATCGTTAATTTTTAGAAAACCTTTAGTCGCAATAAAATCTTTAAAATAATGCATATGAACACGTCGACCTGTATGGCCGCTTTACACAACTGTCGATATATCGACCCACTATCCATAGGACACTGTCTTCAAAGTGTCTAACATACACGAGATACCATAACATAAGTACTCTGACTCGGCAACACTCCGAACTGAGATGGAGCTCACCAATCCAGCTGATAGCCTGGGAACATCCTATAGCCAATGTCTTCTACTCATCTGTATACACCTGCATGGCATGAAACACAGTGCCCCCAGCTAAAGGGATGTCAGTACGAATAATGTAATGAGTATGTAAGGCAGAACTGAAACAATATATCTCGACTCGGTTGATAAAAGAGTAACAGACTCAATCTGTACCTGTGACCAACACTACGAATCATTTATGTGCATATGAACTTTTGATGCAGCATTGGTGTATATATATACATATATATATGTATATACACTACGAATCATTTTTGTGCATATGAACTTTTGATGCAGCATGAGTGTATATATATACATATATATATGTATATACACTACGAATCATTTTTGTGAATATGAACTTTTGGTGCAGCATGACTGTATATATATTCATACATATATATATATAAATATATATATATATATATATATGTATATATAGATATATAGATATACATATAGATATATATGTATGTATATATATATATATGTATATGTATATCTATATATCTATATATATATATATATATATATATATATATATATATATATATATATATATATATATATATATATATATATTTATAAAATGCATGCCTTCACCCTGCTCGCAGACCCTTCGGGCATAATAACATAATGGCCCCTTCGGGCATCATAATCATCATATACCAGCTGATCAGATGGTTTACGTATATAACGCCTTAGCCCTTTTCCCCTGTCCCATGAGATGATGTCGTGCATGCATGTAAATATGCAAATGCATGAAAATCTTTGGAAACCATCAAAAGACTCCCTTCAGAGCAACTTTTAGTTCAAAACGGGAACTTCTTCCCTTTTCTTAAAAATGGGAACTTCTTCTCCCTTTTCTCAAAAATGGGAACTTCTTCCCCTTTTCATTTGTCTCCTTCGAGACTCAAAAATCAAATGTGAAATGCATAGGAATAAGGAAACCTTAAGGATGTCCCCTTCGGGAATTAGACATCGCTATGAAATCGTACAACTTATGGATGCCCCTTCGGGACTTAAGAAGTCAAGGAACTCGGATATCCTACATCTAGGAGTGGATACATTATGGATATCATCACACTTCGCATTTGTCATAGATCATGCCAAAAAGAAGGAAATGATAGCCTTAACATACCTAGAAGCTCGCTTCTCGACTTTCCAACCTACCTCCGGCCTTGAAATCTTATTTAACCATTCATACTATTGTTAGGCTCACCATCATACACTTGTCTTCAGCCTTCAATTTAAATCCATTTGAATCTGCTAAAATTCGGGCAGCATCTCTCCTGTTTATATGCCTAGCCCGAAATCACAATCCAGCAACCAATCAACAGCAACAACAATACCAATCATCAACAACACTATTATCCATACCAATATATTCCATAAACATCCCACATGATGTTTTGTGCAATTTCTCAACCCATAAATTCATATACAATTAGTTAATAACCTTATCTCCGTAAATAAACTCAAATCAATCTCAATAAAGGAAGATGCATACCTTACCTCTGCTAGAACCGCAATATCTTCACTCCTCCACCTTGATCTTAAGCCACAACGCGTCACTACACAATTTTGTAGTTGCAACTATACGCCGACTGGACCGGAATTTGGGAATTACAGCTGGTTTGGGCTAAAAAGTGAGTGTTGGAATGTTGGGGAAATTTCCAGAAGATTGAAGAGGATTATGGGGTGTTTTTTTGAAGAAATAAGGGGGGTAGCCCCTTTATATAGCGGTCCAGGAAACCTGGACCGACTTAAAATTCCTTCAGTGCGTTCGCGACCCCTTTGGGCGCGTTCGCACTGCCTTAGTTTTTCTGCCTGCGCGTTAATTCAGTAAAAAGGTCATAACTCTTGATCACGTTATGGTATGAGGGCCCACGACCAATGGTTGGAAAGCTACTTCAATTATATACAACTTTCATTTTTGGTGTGTTTCAAAATTCCAAACTTATAATGGCATTTTGGCCCCTCCAAGTCAGATTATCCGAAAACGTATCCTTAAATCATCCTTTTGGAGGGCTTATGCCAATATTTGTCTTAAGGGTCCTTCTTATGACTTGCTCAAATTCCCATGTACTACTCATATAAATTTTCATATGTCCTTTATAAAACTCCAATATGTGGGCCCTACCTTACAGTTACAAGGGCCACTCATCAAGTAACTTGTTAACTGATTTACTCCATACAGTCTCCAAATGACATATATACACATGTTATTATACTCAGATCATATGATCTTCATCCCTGACCCAAGCCCAAAATTGTCTTAGCGCGTTCGCGCTGAGTGGGCCGTCCCTGGCACGAACGCGCAGGCAAATTTCCTTGCCTGCCATCCCAACTTGTAACGTCCATGTTATAACCCATATTTTCATACATTGGGACGTTTTAAAATAAACGCGACAAGTTAAAGACAAGACTATCTCAAGATACGAAGTAGAGACTTTAACTTCCGGTTTCGTTTCAAGTCACAAATTACCTACAAATTTCGTTGGCATGGATGTATTAATGGGAAATTGGGATTAAATTAATCATGATTAGATTATTAGTGGGATTGGGAACAAAAATCAGTCCATTATTTTAAGCCATGTTTGGCCGTGTAGTTGAGTGCAATGGTCAAAGATTCTTGACCCAAAAACTTGAGTGGGACACTTGTCCAAACCTTGTAACCCATATATAAGGTAAAAATCTGATTCACCCCACAATTCACTACATCATTTTAACAATCACATGTTAAGAACACATAGAGAGAGAAAGGGAAACTCTCGGCCTAGAGCTAGCCGAGAGTGAGCGTTCTAAATTTGCTGCAAAAATTCAGTTTTCTTAAGCAATTCAACTCCATTGAAGGTATATTAACGTGTAGCATCCATTGATATAGCAAGAACAAGAGTTAAAATTCAAGAAAAGAGTTTGAGGGGCTAACCGATTGAAGAAGTTAGTTACAAGATAAGAATGATCATTTTTCTTGTGTTGTATGATAATTTGAAGGAACAATTCGTGCATGTTGTTGTTGGATTGTTGTTGTGGTTAAAGTTGGGGGGGGGGCTGGGGGTACAGGTACTGGTGCCGCGGGAGCTGGCGGTGGGGCCGCCCCCTGTACTGCAGCTGTGGCTGCTCCAGACCCCTCCGGTACTAGTGACGTAGCAGAACTGGCCGTTGAAGGCTCAACATCTGGCTCGGTCTGGGCACGAGCCCTAGTAGTCACCCGAGCTCGGCTGGTCTCACCTGCCGCTGTAGATTTGCCCTTCTGGGCGTCTGTGGCCTTCCTCGGAGGCATCACTGAAAATATAACAATTCGTCAGGGAAGAACACTCCTGATAACACAGCTCTATCGCACGATCTAGGATCAGAAGAAAGGATAACACCCTAAATGCCCTGTAGCCTCCTGTTTATAGATGTGGTGCACAACACACCGATAAACAAGACTCTACTAGACACGGTCTGTAGACAACCCGAGGACGGAACTGCTCTGATACCACTTCTGTCACGACCCAACACCGTGGGCCGTGACTAGTGCCCAACTTGGGCACCCCCAACATGCTCGTTACCAAATTCAGCATACAAATGGCCTGTATATAAGTAATTACCAGACGAGGCTCCATACGGGTGCCTACAACGATATAACCTACAGAGAAGCCGGCAAGGCTTTCAGATCATACACAACGTATTAAGACATACATATATGCAACCGATAGGGTCGTCACGGCGGATGAGCCGCCCGAACCCAAATCACATGACACATCCTGAAAAAACTATACATTACCCACGTCTATGTCTACAGAACTCTAATACAGAACAACAGAAATATATGGCGGGACAGGGCCCCGCCGTACCCTGAACAACATAAACATGTACACCAAAAGAGTATATACCAAAACGTCAGCTCCGAAAGCAAGAGGAGCACTCCGAACCGCAGGATGGAGATCCTATACCGGTGGGTCACCAAAACGAGAATCTGTACCTTCGGGCATGAAACGCAGCCCCCCGAAAAGAGGGGGTCAGTACGAAATATGTACTGAGTATGTAAAGCATACAACACAGAAAGCAAAGTCACAACTGAAATACGATATATAGAAAGCGAGCACAATAGCCAGCATACTGAGGAGTCGTATCCGGCGTACAACAGGCAAAAGAAGTTCCGGAGAAATCAACACGGCAATCGGGATGACAAAATGTTTGCTTTCTTTTGGAAAACATCTTTGTTTCACACACATAGAAGAATCAACGCACAATTTCCGCGGCCATAAGTCCAGCGGTCACAATCACACATACCGCGATCAAGTATCCAGCAGTTTTATATCACAAGTTCGACATACCGCGGTCAAGGGTCCAGCGGTCTATGTCGGCATAATCACAAGTGCGGCAGACGCGGTCAAGGGTCCAGCAGTCAATGCCACACGTCCGGCATGACGCGGTCAAGGGTCCAGCAGTCAATGTCGGGCACGCCGCGGTCGAGGGTCCAGCGGCCAATATCACATATGCGCATATTCACATAACCAGCCCGGGACTCGGTAACACAGAAGATAACCAGACAAAATGCCAAATTATCACTTTCCAAACATAATCACACATGCCAGGATCATGCATCACACAGGACTCAGGTATACCAAAATCGTATATCGGAAAATAAAGAAAATAAGTAGTTTGTCCAGAATCTCAGGGTAAGATTTTTAAAAACGCTTTAGATGTCAAAAACATTTTATAATCCTCATGAAGGTGGTTATAACACCTATCATATAGTGAACAGCATAATAACCAGGAGTTACCTGCGAACTCCGGACAAGAGTACATTGGCTAAAGCCGTACAACACATGTCGGGGTTTCTGTCCCCACAATTGGGTCAATAATCATTAATATCCATCTCGGGATAGATAAAATATCTCCCGTTTAGTAGTCGGAACAATAACCATGAGTTCCCTTGACTTACCGTACGGGAATAAGACAAACAGAACAATAAGAGAGGCATCGGGGATAGCGGGCCCACCTCGGGCCAAGTCGAGGCGGCGGACGAGAATCACGCCCATTAGACACTACGGAGTCATCCAGGAAAGTTTTAAAACGATCGGGTTATATTTGTAAAAGTTTTGGAAGTCCAACCACTTTTCTAGTAAAATGCACCTTTTATAATTCAATTCTATTGAATGAATAGTAACGAAAACTAATCTCGGGTTACGATGATCAGGATGGTCCCCGAGGCCGAAATCTCAACCTAGTAGACCTAGGGCATGCCAAAGAAGGAAAGGATAAGCTTTACATACCTTTTCCGCCCTTTATACGTCTCCAAAATCGAGCCTCACGTTCGTCAAAAATCTACAAATGGTCAAGTTTGCCAAATGTCAAATTCAAGCCTTTCAATAGCCCAAGCTTGTTACATACTTGCCTACCGAAATTTCGGTAGCATTTCCCCTATATATATGACATCCCCGAGACTTAGCTCGGCTCAATATATCAACAACAACAACAACAACCCATTCAACAATATACATAACTACCACAAATCGCACTAAAATGCAAAGATTCCTCTTTTCTTCATAAAGCAAAAACCTTCATTTCAACTCTAACCATTTAATTCCTTCACTCTCCTCACATATCCATGATTACAACAACCAAAATATTAATTCAAATTAGTCCATCAATTTCTATTAAAACAGCCCCTCACCCATTAATTTCAACAAAACAACAAACGAGTTTATAATGCTGTTTTCTCCGTTCTAATTCGTTAAAACTCTAAATAAACACTTTAATAACATAAAAGGAATTTTATAAATACCTTATCAGAATCTCCACCACGAAAATTTCATCCCCCAAGACCAATATTTATCTCAAATTGAAGGCAACGCAACGTACAACGTTTTTCTCTTCATGAGCTTCGGGATTCGGAGCTCGGATTTTGATCAAAATGGCTTCCTTAGCCTAGGAGCTCTCTCTCTCTCTCTCTCTCTAATTTTTTTGGAGGATCTTAGCTGAAAATGATCAGCCCTCAAGTGAATTTGCTATATATATTAACGTTAATGGGCCTCATGGGCCGAATCATTAGTGTTTGGGTCGGGTCCAAACATGCTGCCCTGCCAGCCCAAATTGCATCGTCCATATTTCCTTATCCAATTATCATTTTGACGAGACGTTTGTTGAGTTGGAAACTAGACTCGATGAACTTAATTTTAGGCTTTTGAAACACCTTAAAACGCCTCATATACTTGGAGATATGCCTCCAACAATATGGGCTAAAAATCTGGTCCGAGATTTTTCTGAAGTTGTTCGGATTCATTTCGTTCAGATTCGTTTAACTTCTAATCCTCTTCCGACCCTCGTGTAACCTCTTATACATACATATACATACTCATATACACACATAACAATCCATACACATCTCGAAGGGTCCGGAGAATCACAATAACCTTAAACGTAACTGGAGAACTTACGAAGCTTCGACGAAACTCCAATCGCAAAAATATATTCATATCTTTTATCCATCTTCTATATCATTACTAATAATCTCAAATACTTTAAAAGGGCACTCACATTACCTCATATACGCTCATAACGCGATTTCAAATCCTTTAGGTTACAATGTCACCTCGGGATACTTAAGGCAACCATATATATAACGATAGTCTTACTAACTCGATTAACTTTCCTTGAACTTTCTTAACTCATTCTTTCTTGTCTTAATTAAAATAGCACAGACTCTTATGGGGTGTAACACCCAAGACCCTACTCGGCTGGGTGCCATACTACTATTCCATCCAAGAGTCATAACTTTTTGCGAACCTTTAATCTACGAAATAACGCTTCCGTCAGGAAAAAAAACTTTTCAATAAAACTCTTTCGTCAAATCAAGGACTTCTCCCTTATCGTTAATTTTAAGAAAACCTTTAGTCGCAATAAAATCTTTAAAATAATGCATATGAACACGTCGACCTGTATGGCCGCTTTACACAACTGTCGATATATCGACCCACTATCCATAGGACACTGTCTTCAAAGTCTCTAACATACACGAGATACCATAACATAAGTACTCTGACTCGGCAACACTCCTAACTGAGATGGAGCTCACCAATCCAGCTGATAGCCTGGGAACATCCTATAGCCAATGTCTTCTACTCATCTGTATACACCTGCATGGCATGAAACACAGTGCCCCCAGCTAAAGGGACGTCAGTACGAATAATGTAATGAGTATGTAAGGCAGAAGTGAAACAATATATCTCGACTCGGTTGATAAAAGAGTAACAGACTCAATCTGTACCTGTGACCAACACTACGAATCATTTATGTGCATATGAACTTTTGATGCAGCATTAGTGTATATATATACATATATATATGTATATACACTACGAATCATTTTTGTGCATATGAACTTTTGATGCAGCATGAGTGTATATATATACATATATATATGTATATACACTACGAATCATTTTTATGAATATGAACTTTTGGTGCAGCATGACTGTATATATATTCATACATACATATATATATATATATATATATATATATATATATATAGATATACATATATATGTATATATAGATATATATATATATATATATATTTATAAAATGCATGCCTTCACCCTGCTCGCAGCCCCTTCGGGCATAATAACATAATGGCCCCTTCGGGCATCATAATCATCATATACCAACTGATCAGATGGTTTACGTATATAACGCCTTAGCCCTTTTCCCCTGTCCCATGAGATGATGTCGTGCATGCATGTAAATATGCAAATGCATGAAAATCTTTGGAAACCATCAAAAGACTCCCTTCAGAGCAACTTTTAGTTCAAAACGGGAACTTCTTCCCTTTTCTTAAAAATGGGAACTTCTTCTCCCTTTTCTCAAAAATGGGAACTTCTTCCCCTTTTCATTTGTCTCCTTCGAGACTCAAAAATCAAATGTGAAATGCATAGGAATAAGGAAACCTTAAGGATGTCCCCTTCGGGAATTAGACATCGCTATGAAATCGTACAACTTATGGATGCCCCTTCGGCACTTAAGAAGTCAAGGAACTCGGATATCCTACATCTAGGAGTGGATACATTATGGATATCATCACACTTCGCATTTGTCATAGATCATGCCAAAAAGAAGGATAGGATAGCCTTAACATACCTAGAAGCTCGCTTCTCGACTTTCCAACCTACCTCCGGCCTTGAAATCTTATTTAACCATTCATACTATTGTTAGGCTCACCATCATACACTTGTCTTCAGCCTTCAATTTAAATCCATTTGAATCTGCTGAAATTCGGGCAGCATCTCTCCTGTTTATATGCCTAGCCCGAAATCACAATCCAGCAACCAATCAACAGCAACAACAATACCAATCATCAACAACACTATTATCCATACCAATATATTCCATAAACATCCCACATGATGTTTTGTGCAATTTCTCAACCCATAAATTCATATACAATTAGTTAATAACTTTATCTCCGTAAATAAACTCAAATCAATCTCAATAAAGGAAGATGCATACCTTACCTCTGCTAGAACCGCAATATCTTCACTCCTCCACCTTGATCTTAAGCCACAACGCGTCACTACACAATTTTATAGTTGCAACTATACGCCGACTAGACCGGAATTTGGGAATTACAGCTGGTTTGGGCTAAAAAGTGAGTGTTGGAATGTTGGGGACATTTCCAGAAGATTGAAGAGGATTATGGGGTGTTTTTTTGAAGAAATAAGGGGGGTAGCCCCTTTATATAGTGGTCCAGGAAACCTGGACCGACTTAAAATTCCTTCAGTGCGTTCGCGGCCCCTTTGGGCGCGTTCGCACTGCCTTAGTTTTTCTGCCTGCGCGTTAATTCAGTAAAAAAGTCATAACTCTTGATCACGATATGGTATGAGGGCCCACGACCAATGTGTTTCAAAATTCCAAACTTATAATGGCATTTTGGCCCCTCCAAGTCAGATTATCCGAAAACGTATCCTTAAATCATCCTTTTGGAGGGCTTATGCCAATATTTGTCTTAAGGGTCCTTCTTAAGACTTGCTCAAATTCCCATGTACTACTCATATAAATTTTCATATGTCCTTTATAAAACTCCAGTATGTGGGCCCTACCTTACAGTTACAAGGCCCACTCATCAAGTAACTTGTTAACTGATTTACTCCATACAGTCTCCAAATGTCATATATACACATGTTATTATACTCAGATCATATGATATTCATCCCTGACCCAAGCCTAAAATTTTCTCAGCGCGTTCGCGCTGAGTTGGCCGTCCCTGGCACGAACGCGCAGGCAAATTTCCTTGCCTGCCATCCCAACTTGTAACGTCCATGTTATAACCCATATTTTCATACATTGGGACGTTTTAAAATAAACGCGACAAGTTAAAGACAAGACTATCTCAAGATACGAAGTAGAGACTTTAACTTCCGGTTTCGTTTCAAGTCACAAATTACCTACAAATTTCGTTGGCATGGAAGTATTAATGGGAAATTGGGATTAAATTAATCATGATTAGATTATTAGTGGGATTGGGAACAAAAATCAGTCCATTATTTTAAGCCATGTTTGGCTGTGTAGTTGAGTGCAATGGTCAAAGATTCTTGACCCAAAAACTTGAGTGGGACACTTGTCCAAACCTTGTAACCCATATATAAGGTAAAAATCTGATTCACCCCACAATTCACTACATCATTTTAACAATCACAAGTTAAGAACACATAGAGAGAGAAAGGGAAACTCTCGGCCTAGAGCTAGCCGAGAGTGAGGGTTCTAAATTTGCTGCAAAAATTCAGTTTTCTTAAGCAATTCAACTCTATTGAAAGTATATTAACGTGTAGCATCCATTGTTATAGCAAGAACAAGAGTTAAAATTCAAGAAGAGAGTTTGAGGGGCTAACCGATTGAAGAAGTTAGTTACAAGATAAGAATGATCATTTTTCTTGTATTGTATGATAATTTGAAGGAACAATTCGTGCATGTTGTTGTTGGATTGTTGTTGTGGTTAAAGTTGGGGGGGGGGGGGGGTTGAGCCGTGAGCTTAGTGAAGTCATGGTTGGTCTCATTTTGCATGTATTGTTGGTAAGTTGAATGTGTGTCAACATATGTAAATGAACAAAGATTGTAGAAGTTTGTTTATGATGTTGTATGTTGGTATTGGACTGTTTTTCTTGAATTTGAAATGAGTCGTGTGTTGTAGAGTTTGATGGAATCATGCTTAATCTTCTTGTACATGTATTGGAAATGGATTGAATGTGTTGTAGTATGGATAAATGGATGAAAATCATGGAGATATTGTAGTTGTGTTGAAGCCGTGTAAGGGGACTGTTTTAGGGGCATTGTGGACTGTTTAGTGCCAAGTTTTGATTGTTGTTGTTATGGACATTGTGGTGTACAGTATGCATATTGAATATGTGAATTGAGGTGTTAAAGAAACGAATCATGTTGAAGTATATAAGCAGTCCAAAACCGTGGACTGTTTTAAGGTTAGAAGTGAATTAGTGTGTGTTGAATGTTGAATGTTGTTTTGAACATATAGTGAAAGTGAAGTGCAATGATTCGAGTTGAAATTGAAATGATTTGTGGGCTGTTGTAAGAATAAAAATAATGCTAAAACAGTTCCAAGAATCGTGAAAGTAATGTTATTAAACGTGTTGTTGTCGTTGTAAGTTAAATTTGGAAAATTGCTAAGTGAAAATGGTATTGTGGTATGTGCTGTTTGGCCGTGAGTTTGGGACTGATTTGAATGATGTGCAAGCTGTCCAAAGTCCCCTAAGTCATGTTAAACAAATTTGGATTGATATATGAAAGAATGATTAGCAATGTTAGCCTGTAGCACTAGTTGGTTTGAATGCGAACGAAACATCGTTTAAATGTTAGAAAGGGATTGTGAGCGTCAAAATACGTATTGAATTCCCTCGTAGACTAATTGTAGCTCTTGATATCTTGATATAGGATAAGTGTTTTTGGGCAGCAAGTACAAGTTATAATACGACTAAACGCTAAAGGTATGTAAAGCCTAATCTTTCTTTCTTTTGGCATGTCCTAGACGTAAGTATGAAATGATATGAACATTGGAGTAAATTCTATTCTCTAGTTCCATGCATGACTTATGATTATATATTTCCTTAATGCTATTGTCACGAGTCTACTACATGATTGACTAATGAATGATGTATAGAAGTTCTTACTCTTAAAAGAATGGCATGAACAGAAGCATACTTGACTTTTAAAAACTACACCATGTCAAATTGATACATGTACATGAAAGCTGAAGCTCTCCTTGCTACAACTTATAATGAGAGTTGAAAAGAATTGAATGTGATTATTATCCCAATACTTTAGAGCTGGTTAGTTTCTTATCTATTGAGTCCCAGAAGATGAATTGCATATATGTGGTTGCTTATTATTCTGCTCGTGCTTACCGTTATATCCTTCACTGAGTCCCGGGCCAGGACACGTTCTCGTGCGCATATTTACTATATTAATCACCGAGTCCCTCACTAGAGGGTCGGGACACGTTATATATATATATATATATATATATATATATATATAATATGATGATATGATGATGTGATGATATGATGACATGATGATATGGAGATGGTGGCCAGGAGGGCATATTCCCTATTACCGAGTCCCTTATTAAAGGGCCGGGACACGTCTATGTTTATGTTTATGATGCTATGATTTTAATTACAGAGTCCCTCATAAAAGGGTCGGGACACGTTATATAAATGTTATATACAGAATGATTATGCAGCTTTGATTACAAAACTGTGTAACGATATTGATATGAGAATGATACAAATGAAATATGTCCAAAGGCAAGTTTTATGAATTTCTGATTGTTGCATTGGGTCCTACATACTTTGTCTCCTTATGAGTCTATTACTACATTTCATGCTTTATATGCTCAGTACATATTCCGTACTGACCCCCTTTCTTCGGGGGGCTGCGTTCATGCCCGCAGGTACAGACGCTCGTTTTGGAGATCCGCTAGCTTAGGAGATCTATTCAGCTACTTTGGAGTGCTCCTTTGTTCCGGAGCCTAGCTTGTGGTATAACTCCCTTTTGTTGTATGTGTATGTGTTTATTCGGGGTACGGCGGAGCCCTTTCCCGTCACATGATATTGTCATTACTCTTAGAGGTCTGTGGACATCTGTGTGGGTCTGTGTATAGTTGTTGTTGTTGCGTTGTATGAACATGACTTATGTTTGGGGCGTACCCATTCGTGATGGCAGCCTTGTCGGCTTGCATATGTATGTATGTTTGGAATGTTGCGTGTAATGGCAGCCTTGTCGGCTTGCGTATATATAAATATATGTTGTTGTTGAAAATGGTAACTCCTCAGGAGATAGGTGCTTATGACATACAGAATCGTGACAGCTTTAAAATAACACCCTACCTTTTTATACAAATAAGTTAATGACATGCTAGTTATAAATGATTACAATTGACAGGCAATATAAGTGTCCAATTCGGGCACTAGTCACGGCCTACGGGGTTGGGTCGTGACAAAAGTGGTATCAGAGCGGTTCAATCCTCGGAGTGTCTACAGACCGTGTCGAGTAGAGTCTTGTTTATCGATGTGTTGTGGACCACATCTATAAACAGGAAGCTACAGAACATTTAGGATGTCATCTTTCCTTCTTATTCTAGATCGTGCGATAGAGCTGTATTATCAGGATAATCTTTCCCTAACAGATTGTTATGTTTACAGCATTGCCTCCAAAGAAGGCGACAGCCGCCCAGAAGGGCAAGGCGGTAGTTGGAGAGACCAGTGGGACCCGGAGGGTTACTAGGGCTTATTCCCAGTATGTGCCTGAGATTAGACTCCAGTCAGTGAGCTCCGCTACCCCACCATTATCAGAGGAGCCGAGGGCAGCAGCAACTGCAGATCAGGAGACAGATCTACCACCGGCTCCTGGCATTCCGGCACCCGAGCCTCCAGCTCCCCAGTTAGGGGTGGAGGATAGGGCCATGAGGGACGCAGTACAGTTATTGACCAGGTTGGTGTCGAGGCAGGCTCGCAGGCAAGGGTTAGGAGGTGATTATGCGGACAGACACGATAGTTTGAGGGTCCGTGATTTCTTGACTTGTAACCCCCCAGAGTTTTATGGGTCAAAGCCCGCAGAGGATCCACAGGATTTTATTCGACAGATGCTGCGTACGTTGCGGGTGACTAAAGCTTCCGAGACTGAGTCGGTTGAATTGGCCTCATATCGGTTGCGTGATGTAGCGATTAATTGGTATGAGTCCTGGGAGCTATCCAGGGGTGAGGATGCTCCACCAGCAGTATGGGACGAGTTCGTGGAGGCCTTTCTGGGCCATTTTCTGCCTCTGGAGATGCGGCGGGCCAGAGTTGATAGATTCCTACACCTGAGACAGGATGGCAGAAGTGTTCGAGAGTATAGTCTCGAATTTGATTCGCTGGCTAGGTACGCACCCACTATTGTAGCTGACATGGCTGATAGGGTGCATCGTTACGTGATGGGGCTGGATCTTTATTTTATTGATAGCTGTATGGCAATGGCTTCTCAGCCCAGTATGGACATCGCTCGAGTGCAGGCATATGCACAGGGAGTTGAGGACCGACGTAGAGGGCGTCGACCTGATAGAGAGTATGACAGGGGTCAGCATAAGAGAGTTAGATCAGCGGGGTATTCTGGTGAGTTTCGGGGCGGGCAGCCCCAGCAGCAGCATAATAGCTATCCTTCTCAGCCGGCACGGAGTGAACCTCCACGATTCACTGGTAGGAGGTTTGATAGCACAGGGTATTCAGAAGCTGGTCAAAGCTCCATGACTTCAGGTTTCCAGATGCACAGGGATTCAGGCCAGACGAGGCCACCTATACCACAGTGCCCTCGATGTGGCAGGCGCCATCCGGGGGAATGCCGCCGTATTACTGGTGCTTGTTTCTCTTGTGGCCGTCAAGGCCATACTATGAGGGAGTGTCGATTTGGGGGTGGTGCAGGTGGCGCAGCTCAGCCTACTGGATCGGTTGCTGGTTCATCCTCTTCGGTAGCTATGCGCCCTATGGGGAAAGGTATTCCGACACCAGCAGGCCGTGGCAGAGGTCGGGACGGAATTTCCAGTTCTAGCGGTCCTTCAAACCACATATATGCCTTAGCTAGCAGACAAGATCCGGAGGCGTCGTCGAATGTTGTTACAGGTATATTATCGATTTCCTCCCAAGATGTATATGCATTGATAGACCCAGGCTCCACACTGTCATATTTTTCTCCCTTGTTGTTAGTAAAAATAGGGAGAAATTATGACGAGTTATAGTAAAAGAAGTAGTAGTATGATTAAGCTAAGAGTACAGAGGAAAATGAATTGTGACGGATGCAAAGGTATTGGTAAGACAGGCTGTGAGGTTGTGAAGGATAAGATTGACTAGGAAGGGTGAAAGGTTAAGTATGCTTATACAACACTAATGTAACATTCGAGGACGAATGTTCTAAAGGGGGGAAGGATGTTATAACCCATATTATCATACATTGGGACGTTTTAAAATAAACGCGACAAGTTAAAGACAAGACTATCTCAAGATACGAAGTATAGACTTTAACTTCCGGTTTCGTTTCAAGTCACAAATTACCTACAAATTTCGTTGGCATGGAAGTATTAATGGGAAATTGGGATTAAATTAATCATGATTAGATTATTAGTGGGATTGGGAACAAAAATCAGTCCATTATTTTAAGCCATGTTTGGCCGTGTAGTTGAGTGCAATGGTCAAAGATTCTTGACCCAAAAACTTGAGTGGGACACTTGTCCAAACCTTGAAGAAGTTAGTTACAAGGTAAGAATGATCATTTTTCTTGTGTTGTATGATAATTTGAAGGAACAATTCGTGCATGTTGTTATTGGATTGTTGTTGTGGTTGAAGATGGGGGGGGGGGGGGGTGAGCCGTGAGCTTAGTGAAGTCATGGTTGGTCTCATTTTGCATGTATTGTTGGTAAATTGAATGTGTGTCAACATATGTAAATGAACAAAGATTGTAGAAGTTTGTTTATGATGTTTTATGTTGGTATTGGACTGTTTTTCTTGAATTTGAAATGAGCTGTGTGTTGTAGAGTTAGATGGAATCATGCTTAATCTTCTTGTACATGTATTGGAAATGGATTCAATGTGTTGTAGTATGGATAAATGGATGAAAATCATGGAGATATTGTAGTTGTGTTGAAGCCGTGTAATGTGTTGATTGTTGTTGTTATGGACATTGTGGTGTATTGTATGCATATTGAATATGTGAATTGAGGTGTTAAAGAAATGAATCATGTTGAAGTATATAAGCAGTCCAAAACGGTGGACTGTTTTAAGGTTAGAAGTGAATTAGTGTGTGTTGAATGTTGAATGTTGTTATGAACATATAGTGAAAGTGAAGTGCAATGATTCGAGTTGAAATTGAAATGATTTGTGGGCTGTTGTAAGAATAAAAATAATGCTAAAACAGTTCCAAGAATCGTGAAAGTAATGTTATTAAACGTGTTGTTGTCGTTGTAAGTTAAATCTGGAAAATTGCTAAGTGAAAATGGTATTGTGGTATGTACTGTTTGGCCGTGAGTTTGGGACTGATTTGAATGATGTGCAAGCTGTCCAAAGTCCCCTAAGTCATGTTAAACAAATTTGGATTGATATATGAAAGAATGATTAGCAATGTTAGCTTGTAGCACTAGTTGGTTTGAATGCGAACGAAACATCGTTTAAATGTTAGAAAGGGATTGTGAGCGTCAAAATACGTATTGAATTCCCTCGTAGACTAATTGTAGCTCTTGATATCTTGATATAGGATAAGTGTTTTTGGGCAGCAAGTACAAGTTATAATACGACTAAACGCTAAAGGTATGTAAAGCCTAATCTTTCTTTCTTTTGGCATGTCCTAGACGTAAGTATGAAATGATATGAACATTGGAGTAAATTCTATTCTCTAGTTCCATGCATGACTTATGATTATATATTTCCTTAATGCTATTGTCACGAGTCTACTACATGATTGACTAATGAATGATGTATAGAAGTTCTTACTCTTAAAAGAATGGCATGAACAGAAGCATACTTGACTTTTAAAAACTACACCATGTCAAATTGATACATGTACATGAAAGCTGAAGCGCTCCTTGCTACAACTTATAATGAGAGTTGAAAAGAATTGAATGTGATTATTATCCCAATACTTTAGAGCTGGTTAGTTTCTTATCTATTGAGTCCCAGAAGATGAATTGCATATATGTGGTTGCTTATTATTCTGCTCGTGCTTACCGCTATATCCTTCACTGAGTCCCGGGCCAGGACACGTTCTCGTGCGCATATTTACTATATTAATCACCGAGTCCCTCACTAGAGGGTCGGGACACGTTATATATATATATATATGATATGATATGATGATATGATGATGTGATGATATGATGACATGATGATATGGAGATGGTGGCCAGGAGGGCATATTCCCTATTACCGAGTCCCTTATTAAAAAGCCGGGACACGTCTATGTTTATGTTTATGATGCTATGATTTTAATTACCGAGTCCCTCATAAAAGGGCCGGGACACGTTATATACATGTTATATACAGAATGATTATGCAGCTTTGATTACAAAACTCTGTAACGATATTGATATGAGAATGATACAGATGAAATATGTCCAAAGGCAAGTTTTATGAATTTCTGATTGTTGCATTGGGTCCTACATACTTTGTCTCCTTATGAGTCTATTACTACATTTCATGCTTTACATACTCAGTACATATTCCGTTCTGACCCCCTTTCTTCGGGGGGCTGCGTTCATGCCCGCAGGTACAGACGCTCGTTTTGGAGATCCGCCAGCTTAGGAGATCTATTCAGCTACTTTGGAGTGCTCATTTGTTCCGGAGCCTAGCTTGTGGTATAACTCCCTTTTGCTGTATGTGTATGTGTTTATTCGGGGTACGGCGGGGCCCTGTCCCGTCACATGATACTGTCATTACTCTTAGAGGTCTTTGGACATCTGTGTGGGTCTGTGTATAGTTGTTGTTGCGTTGTATGAACATGACTTATGTTTGGGGCGTACCCATTCGTGATGGCAGCCTTGTCGGCTTGCATATGTATGTATGTTTTGAATGTTGCGTGTAATGGCAGCCTTGTCGGCTTGCGTATATATAAATATATGTTGTTGTTAAAAATGGTAACTCCTCAGGAGATAGGTGCTTATGACATACAGAATCGTGACAGCTTTAAAATAACACCCTACCTTTTTATACAAATAAGTTCATGACATGCTTGTTATAAATGATTACAGTTGACAGGAAATATGAGTGTCCAATTCGGGCACTAGTCACGGCCTACGGGGTTGGGTCGTGACAGTCCATATCTGATGTCCTATTGAGGAGAGATTTGTTGCGTTGGCAACTGGACTTCATGAACTTCACTCTGGGCTTTGCTTTGTCTCAAAACTCCTCACGTTCAAAATGATATCCTTCCTCCAAGTCGGACCATCAACCCTAGTTTTCGAAATTCACCTGCTTCCCAATCCTTTCGTGGCTTATTACCTGAACTAAACTTCTTGATCATAAATTAAACGCATGCAACCATACATGCGCTTGAAAGTAACTCCAAAATTCACACTTGGGGTGACCGACACTTACGAATTTCAATGTATAGAACTACGGGATTTAACAATAAGGAGTGATATAAGACAACGTAGAACCCGAATCAATCAATGCATAAACATCACGAGAGAATATGGTCAATATACCTGTAACCATATCTGGGGAGGACTTAAGATCCTGGCGTTCGGCTAGAGCATAAATACGGGGCTGCTGAGGGCCACCTGAATTGGACGCTACCCCTCTGCCCCTACCACGACCTTCTGCAATTTGAGCAGTTTGCCCTACGGGGCGCACAGATGAAGAAGAACCTGCTGCTGATCCCGTAGGATGAACCCCGCCTCTATCGTGCCTCGAGGGACAATCATGCATCACGTGCCCAGTCTGTCCGCAAACATAACAAGCATCTAAACCTTGGTGACATGGGCCCGAATATAACTTTCTGCACTGACTGTATCGTGCAACCGGTGGTCTCCTTTGGCTAGGATCACCTCCAAACTGGGAACCTGAGGCTCTCGAACCCTGACCCGAACCAGAATAAATAAGGCGATCAAATCTTCTTCCAGCGAATTGAGGAGGCGCACTGGTCGCAGACTGGACTGAATACCCCAGAGTATGACTCCCTCGATCCCCCTCTATACTAGCTACTAGCACTAACGGATCTAGCCCGCTTACTATGCCCTCTATCAACATCACGCGCACCTCGCGCGGCTGTTGTTGCTTCTCTAAGTTCGGAGCATGGTCCTGGATATGAGAAATGCCCATCCCCTCCTATAGCGAAGCCGTCAAACAATCCTTGAACAAATATGGCCCTAAGCCACTCACAAATCTATGTACTCTATTCCCATATCGGCTACCATAGTCGGAGTATACCGGGCCAATGAATTTAACTGAAGGCTATACTCCTGGGCACTCATATTCCCTTGCTTAAGATTCAAGAATTTATCAGCTCTGGCCCGACAGACATTGGGTGGAAAATAATGAAACATAAAAGCTTTCACGAAATTCCACTCTTGAAGAAATCTAATTGTTATACCATACAACCACCACATCTCGCAACCTATAAGATGCCAACACAACTGACTCGGTATTCGATGCATGGATAATCCTCAATGTCCTCAATATCTCATCTATAAAACCTTACGGGTCTTCATCCGGCTTCGACCCGAAAAATTCTGGGGGATTTAAACTCATAAAATCACGGGCCCTTGCACTCGTGGCTCTATCACCGGGACCCGTACTTTACCGTTGAGCCTGAGTGGCAACCAACTGAGTTAATAACTAAATGGCCTCGGTCATCTGTTGACCTGAGGCACCCATTGGAGGAACTTGAGGCATAGGGGTTTGAGTAGAAACCACTTCTTGTTCTCCTAGAATAGGCTGAGTGTGGGAGGTATGGGATGGAGCCTCACTATGGGATTCACCTTTTTCTATAATCGTTGGTGGCTCCCTTTCCATCCGCCTTGCTGTCGTAGCTTTGCCCTTCTGGGAGGCTGTGACTTTCTTCTTTACCGGTATCGCTGAAATCATAACGCACAATTAAGGAAGAAGGAAATCTTATAGCATAGCTCTCTCGGACGATCTAATAAGAAGAAAGACAGTTATTTTTCCTAAATGCCCCGCAACCTCTTGTTTATAAGTGTGGCGCACTTTACACCCATAAAGAAGACTCTACTGGACACAGCTCGTAGACACACCCAAGGACGAAACTACTCTGATACCACTTTTGTCACGACCCGACTAGGGGCCATGACGGGTACCCAGAGCTGACTACCGTGCACCACTCAATAAGCTAATCATTATACCCAAACCTGAACATGCATAATCTCCAAGGCAACACATATGTATTTACATAAGCCCTCGCGGCTAAAAAAATGATATACAAAAATATACAATGATGTATCCATGAGACAACTACTACCCACGCATACGTATCTACGAGCCTATACTAGAGTACAGAGAAAAAAGGACAGGACAGGACCTCGTCATGCCCGAATATGTACACAAAATAATATATAAATACTGCACCTCTGGAGTAGGGAAGCGCTCCCGTGCAAGCAAATCTAGCTCCTAAGAATCTAGACCGTCCCCTTATCTACCTGTGGGCATGAACACAACGTCCAAAAAGAAAAGGACGTCAGTACGAACAATGTACTAAGTATGTAAGGCATATATGATAACATAATAAGGAAACATAGAAAGCATAGGAAGAAAAGCTAATTGTAGCTGCCTGCCTCTTGAAGCGGAAACATGCATGCTTACTTTTACCTTCCAAACATATCACATATACATACATAATCTGTATGAATCAATAACATCATTAGCCCGCGTCCGGGGTAATCATATTACGCCGCCCACTAGTGGTGTAATGTCCGGCCACATAGGCACAGTGTAATCATAAGCTGCCCACCTTGGAGGTGTCATGTCTGGCCATCTAGGCACGGTGTAATCTCATCATTATACACTTATCATAAGACATGCATAAGAATTCAAGTAAAAGCTACAACTTTATCGGGGTGACGTAAGGTTAAGAACAACGGATTCCATTATGGAGTAGCCATGATCATCATGCCTCACCTTGAAGGAACTAGCATTATAAGGTGAGCCTAACAACAATAAATGACATCAAGGAACCATTAGCTTCATAAGACTATCATATCATAAGCTTTGGAGTCTCTAGACTTAGATTCTCCATCATCACTGCCATATTCATAACACATCTCTTATCTTTGTCTCATGAGATGCTCTTGATAATCATAGACTTATAATTCACGGATTATAAGAGAGTTATGAAAAGATAAAGGAAGTCATATTATAAGGATCATGCCTTAGAAAAAAGAAGGGACTAGCCTTACATACCTTTTCGTCTCCTTAACTTTACCAACTAAATGGTTTCCTTTGAAGCTGGCGATTCTACATTCAAGAGGATTCGTACTAAGACTAGATAATCGATAATACACTTAAGCATAAGCTAAAGCGACTAAAATCTAATGAAAATTGGGCAGCATTTCCTTTGTTTCTACAACTTTCACCATTTGATATAACAACTCCAAAACGCCATCAACAACATCCACAATATCGAAATCAATGATCTTCACCGAGCTATACATCTTTCAATTCTCACAATTCTATTTCGAAGTCATCCATAACCATAGCTACAATACAATACCACATTCATCCTTATATAATGCTTCTTTAACATCATTTATATCATTTATAACAAGATCATACTCACAACATGTCAAGAACTATAATTCAGGTCAAGTCATCATTCAAGAATATTACTATTTTCATATTTGGACTCCATATCCTCCTCCCTTCCATAATCTAAGTCTTTTAACCTCCCAATACTCTTAATAACATGAATTGAACATAAAATTTACCTTCGATGATTAGGAATAAACTTTGGATGAAGATTATTCACTTGAAGGAACTCCAACTTCAATTTCAAAGGATATCTTGGCTTCAACAAACCCTAGTGGGTTTCCACACCCTTGATTCTACTAATTTATGATCATTATTATTTAATCCCTCATGGATTTGTGATAATATAACATGGAGAGTATTCTAGAGTTTTCAGGACAGAGCGAAAAGTGAAATCTGAAAATTGTGGACTGGGGTCGTGTATTTATAGCTGGGGCTGGAAGATTCCAGATTGACGGTTCGACGGTCAGGTCGACAGTCACGTTGACGTGTCGACTTGCTTCTGCAAATCAGAAGTTGCAGAGTCATATTGACGGCGGAGATCGACGGCCCGTCGACGTGTCGACGGTCCGTCGGCGTATCTCGTCAACTGCTTTTGCAGAGCAAAATTTTCAGAACATAGCGACGGTGCATATTGACGGCCCGTCGACATGATAGACGGTCTGTCGATAATGTATGGTGTCTGTAGACTTCCTTGAATCTACTCATCCTGCGTCTGTTCAATCCGTTCCACTTCTAATCTTGTAATATACCTGGAATACCTGCTAGTACCTCCATACACGGGGTAAAATACTTAGCATCTCAATACTCGAGTACAAATCTCCATTTCAAGGCATACTCAGCTAGGGAGCCGTAAGTTTTTCCTATAATGAAAACGGGAGGTGTAACAGTGAAGCTGTGGAGGAAAGCTTAAAGACAAATTAAAAGAATCAGATGCTTAGAGCATTGGATGAGGAATCAGCAAACGTGGAATAATCGCGATTAGCTATCTAGTCTTTCTTCACCTTCCCCTCTCTCCCTCTCTTTATTCGTCTTTTGTAAATTTGTATACATACATGACTTGTAAATGCTTGTGTATTATTGAAACCCATAGTTAGAACTTAGTTAAAACAATTTTCAAATAGATGCTCTTTTAATTCTTTCAGAAAATCCACACTTTCCGACTTATAAATTTGGCACGAAAGAGGAATGATAAGGGATATATATATATATATATATATATATATATATATATATATATATTAAAAAAGGGAACTGTTTGGATAAGATTTATGTTTATTTTTGGGGTAAGCCCCACATTAGCTAAATGAACAAGAGGAATTCTATTTAAACACAAGTTCGAGAAAGGGATCCAAAGTAGAACATGGTTGACCCGAATGAGCTAAAAAATAAGATAAATAAAATCTCTTCTTTTATTATACTTACAAAAGCTTATGCTATTTTCAAGGGAGATATACCCAATATATATATATATATATATATATATATATATATATATATATATATATATATTAAGCTTATAAGGATTCAAATCATGACATTGGACGAAGTTAGTAGAAACTCTACTTAAGGGAAACTCTTAAGTGTGTTTTGATCCGAAAATGAAATGACTTCAACCCTTATAAAACCTTTTTCCTAAAAAACCTCTTTTGCCTTAAAGACTTTGCCAAAAGAAGGAGTTAATGATATTGACATGACAATTTTGCAAGAAAGAAAATATTTTTAGCATGTAATCACAGTTAATCACACATTAAAGTTCGAAGGTCAGCCGTATTCTACGGATCCTTAATAGTAGGGTGCTTAAAACCTTCCCTAGAGGATCACCAGAACTCGTACCTCGAACTGTGGTATAAAAAAGGATTTTTCCCTTGTTTGACAAAACCCCTTTAACTCGATTTTCCTAGTTTACAAATAAATTAGGTGGCGACTCTAAAAATATAAAAATCCGATAAAGCCCACAACCTCTTAGTAGATTTTATGCACCCGCGTAAAAGTGAACCATAACAGATGGCGACTCCACTGGGGATTTTCTAGGTTCTAACCATAAAGGTTTTAATATAATGTGATTTTAACTGTATTTTCTTACTTGTTTACTTTCTTGCAAATATAAACTTTCATGCATTCATATCGTAAACTCCGCCACTACTGGTAAAAAACACGATTAAAAGGGGACGCGCTGTAATGACCAGCTTGGTCTTTATAGTCTTTTCGGCACTTTTGACCTTCCCTGAGCTTATTTATCTCACATTTGACCCGAGGGGACCGTTGAAATGCTTCTCGAAGTCTTTAGGTTTAACTTGGGAAACTTAGTAGAAAGTTTGGGCTAACAGCAAAAAAAAAGTTGACTCAAAGTTGCCTTTTTAGTCAACGAACCTTTTTCGGGAATCCTTCCATTTCGAGAGGTCCGAATGGTCTTTTAGAACTTGTGCGTATATTCGGTTTGGTTCCGATGCACTTAGATGCATTTTGGGACTTGGGTTGGGAAGTTGATTTTAGGTATCGGGGGTTGACTCGATCAATGAGACCTCCGTTAGGAATTATGAAGCCACAACTGCGTTCGTAGCTTGTTTTATGTGTGTTTGCATATATGGTATGTGAGCAGATGGCCTCGCGTGATAGTCGGTATTTCGGGTTGAGTTTGTGATTTTTGGGAGTTTTCTAGTTTTGGTGCCCCGCTATAGTGGCGCCAGTACCGCAACAGCAGCACCGCTATAGCAGTGGCCATGCCGCTACAGCGGCACAGTGCATTTAGCAGCTAACCGCCGCAACGGTCTCGTTGTCGCATAAGCGGGTATCGGTATCACGACCCATTTTAGCCTAGGTCATGCGGGCATCTACCTTTACTACATCGATAGGTAAACCCTTAGCTCAACATTCACAATAATAGAAAATAGAAGAAGAAGGTAAAATAGCGTAAGTCTCACAATATAATTTAATGTTAACGAGTGCGGAAGTAAATGAAATCCACCCTAATATCTGGTCTTGTCATACAAGAGCATCTAAAGTCGAATACTAAAGTCTGAATAATAATACATAAGTAGTCTCAAATCATGTCACTGAATGGAAAGCTAGACATAAGTAATAGAAGAGTCTTTGCCCAACAGACAGACGGGACCGTGGCTAATTGTTCACAAGGGGAGTCTTACCGGCACCACCCTAGGGGACCCACGGAGTCCATGCACTAATAACGATTCCGGGATAACATCGGAATCGGCCATCAAACAACGATGCCCGAATATAATCATCGGACATCAACCTCCTCACAGTCACTCAAAAGAGTTTGTCAAATATCAGTTTCACAAATCAACGATTCCGGAATTGAACCTCGGATATCGGCCTTCTCACAATCACTCAAGTAAAAGAGTTTATCAAATATCAGTTTCATATAAACAACGATTCCGGATGGATCTTCAGACATCGGTCTTTTCACAATTACTCAAGTAAACGAGTTTATCAAATATCGTTTTTGCTCAATCAACAATACCGGATCATCATCGGGTATCGGCCATGCATGAATATGAGAGAATGTGTGCAATACATATGTCAATCATTAACTATCATGTTTAATGTCACAAATACTACAACAAGGTATGCCAATAATGTATCGCCTCACAACACCACAGTGGGTATGCCAAAATATATCAAGTCAAGTACCAACAGTGGGTACGCCAACATATATCAATAACTCAAGTACCAACAATGGGTACGCCAACATATACCGAGCACAAACACTAACAATGGTATGTCCATTCTGTCCTAATCAGGACGATAAGCAGGACTCGATATATATCAACTAGACATGGCATCAAGCCAACATAATTAATCAATCAAACACATATAACGGGGTGGCTAGTCCCAACACACATCAGGGCCCAACCTAAGGCAATATCCATCCCAACTTCATGCCCGAAGGTTCACATGTTGTCTCCAACCTCATAATCTAAATATGTGATTCACTATACGAACTCTCATCAAAATAAACCATAACCTACCTAGATTGTTGAACCGCAACACCAACAAGTCACTCTATTGTTTTGCCCTTCCTCTGAAGCTCAAAACCAAAGTAGTCTAAGCATAATCGAATTCTATATTAGATATCATAAAGAATGATACTAAGATTGCTATGATATCAATTAGGTCCATTTTAACCCTAGAAATTGGGGAAACGAGCCCACTAGGGCAAAACGAGAAATTTGCGAGCAAAATACAAAATTGAGTACTAGGTGATCATAATCCAATCACTAATTGTTGATTTAACTCAAGAATTGGCCCTAAATCTGATTTCAAGTAAAACTCTCCAAATTGGGTATAAACCCTAAGTCTCCAAATCCGAAATTCGATGTTAAAAGTGGAAGATACATGATTACTAAGCTTAGATTCATAAAATTTTAGCATCAACATCATCAATTTATCATATATGACCCTAAGTAAAAGTCTCCCAAAACCCTCTTCCAAATGTCATCTCTAAGGGAATGCTAAAGGGAAGGGAAGAATCTAAAATGATTGTGATTAAGGGAGAGTAAGGGATTAGCCAAGGTTTACCTCCAAGAGTTTCTCCAATTTATCTCCAAGAACAGTTTCTATAAGAACAAATATCGAGATATGAAATAATGAGGGTCTATGAATTATTTAAGACACATTTAATGAAATATCACGGCCAGTCACCGCCACAGCAGTACAGATGCCGCTGCAGCAGCACCGCCACGGTGGTTTGGCCAACCTTACACATGGCCGCCCCAGCGGTCATCACACCGCCATAGCTGTGCCGCTGGGGCGATTCTGGAGCCGCCCTTGCGGTCACCAGACACGAGATTTCCGCCCCTTTTCTAAGTCCTCAATTGAAACTGTTGGTTATTCCCGAGGTTATTTACTCACAAACCAAACACACAGACCCACACAAAATTATGCTGCGGACGCGCTCGCGATATTGAAATTCCCAACGGATGCCTCGTTGACCGAGTCAACCACCGATGCCTAAATCCCATTTCCCATCCGATGTCCCGAATGTATCCGAATGCATTGGGAACCGAACCAAATACCCATATAGGTTCTAAACAACCATCCGAACCTCTCGGAATTGACAGAATTCTAGAAAAAGGTCAGTTTGCCCAAAAGTCAACTTTGGGTCAATTATTTTTCACTTTAAGCTTATATTTTCACCAAAGTTTCCAGAATTCGGTCTAGGCACCCCGGGAAGCATATCAGCGGTTCCCTCGGGTCAAAAGCAAGAAAATCAATGCTCAGGAACCATCAAAAAAGCCGAAAGAACTATAACGACCAAACGGGTCGTTACATCTGATACCAATTTAACCGTTGGTCGTCCTTGAGCAAAGAAAAGAAGGAAAGTAGGGAAATACCTGAATCAACGAATAACTGGAGATATCGGCTACACATATCGGGCTCAGTTTCCTAAGTAGCCTTTTCCATGGGATGGTGCTTCCATTTCACCTTCACAGAAGCAATCTCCTTGGACCTCAACTTCCGAACAAACCTATCCAAGATCACGATAGGCTCCTCCTCATAAGTCAAATTCTCATCAAGCAATATGGAATCCCAACGGACAATGTAGGTACCGTCGGCATGGTATTTTCTTCAGCATCGAATCATGAAAGAGCGGGTGAACTCCTGCCAAGCTTGGCGGCAATGCTAACTCATAATCTACATCACCGATACAATCCATGATCTCAAACGGGCCAATGTATCTAAGGCTCAACTTGCCTATCTTACCAAACCTCATAACACCTTTCATGGGTGAAACCTTCAATAAAACCTGATCACCAATAGCAAACTTTAATCCCGAACCTTCCGGTCCGCATACATCTTTTGTCGGCTCTAAGCTACCACGAGTCTGGCCTGAATAACTCTCACTCTATCGAGGGACTCTCTCAATAGATCCACGCTCCCGGGTCGAGCCTTGAACCCATCAAACCAACCAATCGGAGATCTATACCTCCTACCATATAAAGCCTCAAAAAGTGTCATACCAATACTCGAATGATAACTGTTGTTGTAGGCAAACTCCACTAAGGGCAAGTGTTGATCCTAATGACAACCAGAGTCAATAACACACGCTCTCAACATGTCCTCAAGGACTTGAATGGGTCGCTTGGATTAGCCATCGTTCTTGGGATGGAAAGTTGTATTAAAGTCCAATCGGGTACCCAGCTCCTCATGAAATGCTTTGCAGAATCGGGAAGTGAAGATAGTACCCCGATCAGATACAACAGAAATAGGGATCCCATATAATCTCACAATATCCCGGATATACATCTTGGCTAACTTCTTCGCGGTATAGAGACCTTAACTGGAACAAAGTGTTGAAAATGACTTAGTCAATCAATCCACTATCCTCCAAATAGAATCAAGCTTGCCAAGGGTCTTCGGAAGACTCATGACAAAATCCATGGTAATCCTCTCCCACTTCCACCCTGGAATGGGCATCCTCTGAAGCACGCCACCGGGTCTCTGGTGCTCATACTTTACATGTTGAAAATTTCCACACTTAGCCACAAAATCAACTATATCATCATACGACGCCACTAATAGTGTTGTCTCAAGTCATGGTACATCTTAGTAGTTCCCATATGAATGGAATAGAGAGAGCTATGGTCCTCAGATAAGATCAACTAAATCAGATCACCAACACGAGGAATGCACACGCGCCCTCTAATCCTCAAAATGCCCTCAGAATTAATCACGGCCTCCTTGACCTCACCCCTCGAAATCCCATCTCGGATCTTGCTCAACTGAGCATCCTCAAACTGATGAGCCTTGATCCGATCCAATAACGATGACTTCACCTCTATGCAAGCCAAAATTCTGCTCGGGGCTGAAATATTAAGACGGACGAAACTGTTGGCTAGAGTCTGAACCTCCATGGCCAACAGACGCTCGAAAATGATGAATCGAGCCCAACACCCCATACTCACTGCTTTGCGGCTCAAAGCATCAGCCACAACAGTGGATTTACCAGGGTGATACAGAATAGAGATATTATAATCCTTAAGGAGCTCCATCCATCGGTGTTTCCTGGAATTAAGATCTCTCTGGGTAAACACATGCTAAAGGCTACGATGATCGGTAAAAACGTCATAATGGACACTGTACAAGTAATTCCTCCAAAGCTTCAAGGCGAAGACTACGGCCAACAACTCCAAATCATGGGTAGGGTAATTCTTCTCGTGAACTTTTAACTGATGGGAGGCATAAGCTATCACCCTACCCTCATGTATCAACACCGCACTCAAACACATACGGGAAACATCACAATTGACAGCGAAGTCCTTGCCCTCCATAGGTAAGGCTAGGGTCGGGGCAGCGGTCAAAAGATGCTTGAGCTTTTGAAAGCTCTCTTCACCATCATCCATCCACTGGAAGGGAATATCCTTTTGAGTCAATCTGGTCAAGGACGAAGCAATGGCAGCAAAACCCTTCACAAAGCGACGGTAATAACTAGCCAAACCCACAAAACTACGAATCTCGGTAACAGTAGTGGGCCTCACCCAACCCCTCACAGCCTCAATCTTCTATGGATTAACCATAATCCCCTCCTTGGACACCACATGACCCAAGAAGGCCACAGACTCTAACCAGAACTCAAACTTAGAAAATTTAGCAAATAAACTATGTTACTTTAATAACCCAAGGACGATACAAAGATGGCTCTCATGCTCCACTCTACTGTTGGAATACACCAAGATTTCATCAATAAACACAATAAAAAAAAGAATCAAGGAACGGCCTAAAGATGCCATTCATCAAAGTCATAAATGCAGCCGGGGCATTGGTAAGCCTAAAAGACATCACTAGAAACTCATAGTGGCTATATCTCATCTGAAATGGTGTCTTCGGAGTATCCTCTGCCCTGATCTTCAACTGGTGATAGTCGGAACACAATTCGATCTTCGAAAACACCGAAGCACCCTGAAGTTGGTCAAACAGATCATCAATTCGGGGTATAGGGCAATTGTTCACAATAGTGAACTTGTTCAACTAGCGGTAATTAATACACTTCCTCATGGTCCCATCTTTCTTCTTCACAAATAACACAGGAGCACCCCAAGGGGAGACGCTAGGTCTAATGAGCCCTTTATTCAATAAATCCTGCAATTATTCCTTAAGCTCTCTCAACTCGGCAGGGGCCATCCGATACGATGGGATGGAAATAGGATGAGTACCCGGATCTACGTCGATACAGAAATCAATGTCATGATCGGGTGACATACCCGACAAATTTGACGGAAATACCTTTGCGAACTCACTCACAATAGGGATAGACTCAAGGGGTGGAGATACAACAGTCGTATCATGAACATGCGCCAAATACGCTAAACACCCCTTACTTACTAACTTCTTCGCCGAAGGAAAGAAATAATCTTCTTCGGAGCGGGACTAGGAGTACCTCTCCACTTAATCTTAGGAATGCCCAGCAGGTGTGATAGTCCAAGATCGAATGACAAGGACAAAGCCAAGACATACCCAATATAATATCAAAGTCCACCATATCCAGAATTATCAGATCTACTCAACTGTCGTACCCCATAAAAGTAACTAAACAAGATCGGTAGACTTTATCAATAACCACAGAATCTCCGACTGGAGTAGACACATGAACAAGTATATCTATGCTATCACAGGGTAAATCCGAACCAACGACATGAAATGCAGATACATATGAATAAGTGGATCCAAGATTAAATAACAGAGATGCTGCTCTATGACGGACAGAAATGGTACCTGAGATCACAGCATCTGAGGCTGGGGCCTACCAGGAAATGAGTAATAATAGGCTCCACCATGCCCAGTCTGGGATCCCCCTCTCGCACTCTGAGTCCCACCACAAGCTGGCTGGGACCCACCTCTAGAACCATGGGAAGTACCCCGGCCTGACTGAGCACCGCCTCTGTAAGAAGTCCCTCCTCGACCACCGGATGATACAGGAGTCCTCGGCGACTAATAATCCCCCCTAGGTCGGGGAAATCTCTGTCACGTCCCAAAATACCCCGTAGACGTGATTGGCACCCAGCACACACCACCGGCCAGGCGAACCACATTTTCATATCTTAATCATAATTTTAAAGCATTAACAAAATTAAATAAGCACTCAAATAATATAATAATTAATTATGGATAATTAGTGTCTCAAAAAATTAACCAAATACTCTTGCCCAAATCCCACACTAGACCATGGAGCATCTAAGAGAATTACAAAACACTCGGGTTTAAAAACCCCAAAAGGAAAGACATTAATAAATAGATGATAACGACACTTTTGGCAGCCTCCACAAACAAAGCGGCGGCTCACCTCAACTAATAGATCAACTCCAGCAAACTCGTCAACTACTAGCATTGTCGTCAGTTAGAGTATCTGCATGGACATGCAGGAAAGGACTGAGCTATATGTAAATATAACCCAGTAAGATCCTCGACCCACCACTTTAAATACCCCTGGAAGAAGTGTTAGAAAATACAACACACAACAAGCACAAAAATCTTATGCACATGAATATATCATTATATAATAGCAACAACCAAGGTCCAAACCACTGTTTATCAAATATATTATATATCTCAACACAATTTAAACTACGAACCGACACAAGTGGCAGTTAAAGAATTAGTCAACACTATGAATCCACGGCAACATACACAATGTGCCAAATATGTCAGGAAGCATACACAATGCTAAGGGAAGCATACACAATGCCCCAATATCATCAGAAAGCATACACAATGCTAAGGGAAGCATACAAAATGCTCCAATATCATCAAGCATACACAATGCTAAGGGAAGCATACACAATGCCCCAATATAATCAAGAAGCATACACAATGCTTAGGGAAGCATACACAATGCCCCAATATCATGGCTCACATCTATATCACATCACAAAATAATTTATAAAGAGAGTTTTGGATTATTTGAAAATAAAGTATATGCGGTTGGCCTTAAGGACCACCGATTCTGCCAAGCACACGCTCGCCCCAACACATGGACCAGGCAGACAAAACATATTTTTAAAATGGGTTTTGAAAAGCAAGTACTCAAAGCTTAAAGTCTCACTTACCTCAAATTCACAATTCAAGCACACTTCCCAACAATTCAAAACTGCATTCTCGAGTCTCGGGATTGCCTCAAACTACACAAAAATGGATTTAGGATGGTCAAAACCCTTATGGTAAACCACTTCTATATTTTTAGAGGCTTAAACGATTAAAGTCAAATTTTAAAGGACAAAAATGCCTTCTGGTTAATGTGTCCAAAACCCAACAAGAAATATGTTTTCGGGAAGACCATAACGAGGATTCAAACGATATATAGAAGTCTAAAATCCGACACTATTTGCCCTTTGAAATTAATGATTTTGATTGAAAAACCCTAGAGCTAAACTTTCTCAATTCCTCAAAATATCCCCATATTTTCACCATAAAGATTCACCCATAATTATGTAATAAACATAAATAAAAGATTAGAATCATTACCTTAATGAGTTGGGTGGAAAATCTTTATTTTTCTCCTTTCTCTTCCTCTCTTTTTCTCCCTTCTTCTACTGCGTATTTTTTTTTAATTTTTTTTCTCTGTTCGGCTTCTATTGTTTTTGCTTCTGCAATTCACGTTTAACTCTCTTATTCCCTTTTACTCTTTATTTTCTTTTTCCTTTTTTTTTCTTTTTGTGGGCTTGGCCCACATCGTTTTTTTTTTTTTTTCTAAAGGACCCTTTAATCCTCCTTTTCTTTTATTTTGTACCACTTAATTCTTCTATATATATTTTTTTTTGCTATTTTGATTAAATACCAAAATAACCCCTAATTTAATATGGGTTATTACATTCTCCACCACTTAAAATGACGTTCGTCCTCGAACGTGTTCAAGGACTTTTCGAAATTGTCAGGATATGAATACTCAGTACGCATGTCCCACTCATATTATCAATGCGATCTTTTTTTGTAGATAGTCCTACTATAATACTCTGACCTCAGAATACTTGTTCATCCATAACCAACAAAGTCATATGTTCGAATACAGAATAACAACTTCCTACAAAAAGACGCAATTCGCATTTACCAGCACTATGTCAGTCTCAATAACATGGATCCGATCATAAATGCACTCTCGGACGTATTCACATAATATAATTTGTACCTCTTGCAGCATAAGAAGTCTCTTAGCTACCACCACAACCTATTGCCCATAATCTTATCGGTAATACGCTTGCACCCCACAACTTATCCTTCTTTCAATATCTCATACAACACTGCTAACGGTAAAAGAAACCCCTAAAAGCAGTCACTCACTATAAATTTAAGTCATGAATTTTTCTTGTTCGAAGAGAAAAGGAAACTTTACCTGCTCCAAGCTGTATTTTGGTCCAACCTAACCTTATCAGGGCCTATCACACTTGTTTTCTTAATAAAATAGCATTGTCTTCTCGAGCTCAAACAACTCAACTAGAGACGATATCGATATCCTAATAAAGCCTTAAAAAAACATGATTTGCACACGATACTTCCACTTAAGAAACCTTGTTCGAGCTCAATTATCGCACTTGTCTTTACAATAGATATTGAACCTTCTTCGCAAGTCAAATTTTAATCTAGCTCCACTTTTTTTTTTGGACTGAATCATGGCTATCCTTACGAACATATGATCTAAGCATGGACATGTGAAACACGAGATATGAACAACAGACAATCACAGAGGTAAAGCAAGTTCACATGCACCAACCTGATTCGATTCCAATCCCACAAGAAATAATATACGTAAGATTTTACCTACCGTTCGACTGAATCTCATGACTCATTTCGTATTGAGAACTTTCAAATTACTCCCTTTCATAAGCTTCAAATCATAATCTTGTTTATCACTATAAGACTTTTGTCTACTCAATGCTATCTGAAATCGTTCCCGCATTCAATGCAACCTTCTTCAAGGCTTGCTAATCAAAGTCAAGACCCAACTACTCTGATCTAGAGTATTCAATCAACCAGGTAGAGTAAGACTCCAGCATTCGTATAAAACCTAAAATGACAAGATTTGCATAATGAGTTAGTAAACTAATATAATACACGAACTTGATCAAAAGCAACTGATCATTAACCACTTATCAGGTAATATCCATCTGACTAGTGTTAAGACCGGGCACCCAAGGATGGCACAATCCAAGTGCCATAACCACGATCCTATGGCGAAACAGATCCACCAATCTTACATACGGTAGAGCTGAAACACCTCCAAGCACTCCTAATAATGCTCTCACGTACAACAATGTTAGAAATACATCATTATGCTTCTACATATCTTTCTCATGTACAGTGGTGTTGGAACACATCCATACACTCCTACATAATACTTTCACATATAGCGATGATGGAACACATCCACATGCTCCTACATAAACGTTCCATGCATTGTTACTCTTGTCACACATGACAATATTGATATCTCATGCCATTGCACTATCTCTGACACATAACACCGTATAAGCTAGTATGATATATAAAAAAAATAGTTCAACTTAAATCCGGTACACAATCTCTCTAAGTCAATCAATATCACCCAAGCTACGATCACGATTTTCTGAATGAACATATAGACCAGCTACAAAGTCTACATTGATCAATTTTTACTTTCCATCGGAGACAACCATGCATCAGAAATTTCGAGTCTCTAACACTAGTATTTAATATATTAACGATTTAAACACAAGAACAACATTTATGTACCCTAAATAACTTTTGTCAATTTTAACTCTCTTCCTGCGGCCCCAATGCATATTTGTGAATCTAAAAAAGTAATAAATATAATAAACGTTGTATCTTTTCGAGTACAAATCTCCTTAAGTCAACCACCATAGGTGTACACACGTTCAACTCTTTAATTAGAATGTTCCCTTTTATTTTTGCACTATCAAGTAGCCTCGTCTTTAGAGACTATCAATAATCCCCAATAAGGTCAAGACTCTCATATCGATCAATTGTGTATGTTCAAACAAAAACAACTGTAGCATAACACATGATAGAGCCTTAGCGTGTGTATTAAACTCAACCTTCCATCCTTTTAATAGACACCACAAGGCTCATAACGCATGATGTAAAAATTAAATTTCACACTTTTAACCTCAGTTGTTTAATCAATATTATCCTGGCATCATTTTCAACCACAGCATATGCTTCTATCGACTGAGAAGATATTCGTATATGTCATTAATGAGCATAACAAATAGAGAGCTAAGGAACGTTTTTGAATACACCAATCCTCTAGTGCATGACAATCACTAATGCATTCTCTATCCAAAAGATATCACCAGAAATATACACTGACCAAAATAAGTTTTGGTACATGTTTTCAGATTATCCAACCCTTTCTCCTACTACTCAGCGTATCCTGATCACAAGTCTATCTTAGAGTAGCATATAACAACCTGTAACTGAAGCCACATATCATGTAATTTAGGAAAATCCAAAAAGATACTTGCCCATCATATGATAAAAATTAAGTTATTTTTCTCTTAGTGATAAAAATCTGCATAGATTCAATGTTCTCCCCAACAGACAGAAATTAAGCACCTCCCGGCTCTATACTTGATATAGTGACCTCCCAATCACAAAATCTTGTAACTTATAATTTACTTCCTTTTACTTTGCAGTCATTCTATAATTAAAATAAAAATATACCAGATTAATGACAGCATATCAATACCAAGTTTTAGTCGACCTCCCCATTATATGGCATAATTAGTAGGTTCACTGAAAGAATAGTCAAAAACTTATTACCAACTCATAATCAAAAACTTATTAACTACTCACACTAACCCACTAGTTAGTTATTCAACTCAGGTGCCTCGAGTTAAAGTTAAATACGACCTATATTATCGACGAGGTTGCTTTGTCTGTGGACATACCAATCGAATCCTTTAAACTCATTACAAACCCAATATTAAGCTCTATCGAAATGGAAAATGGAACGGTCTTTTTATGGCAATCAAGCTTAAGGAAAGACGAAGTTATTCAATTTGAATCAAAGATAATCTCAAGGTCAATAACACCATGTTTTTTTCCCCAGCACATAAACGTATCATGACTCTGAACTGTGTCCACACATGTTCGATAGACCGGCCAATAATAGTAGACTCCACCGCGAAATCACAAAGGGTACATCTAAGTATCAACTTTTCTCTTTATCCTCATCTATACTATCATCTCATTAACGTGTTTCTCATCTTTCTCAAGCTCGTTCTTTATCGAAAACAACGTATACTAACAAAACTGTGTGAACTGGTTATATGTGGCAATCATGTCATTTCTTATTTACTCCAACTTCTTTTATGGTTCATTTATTTTCTTAGTGTGTGATAGTCTTTAATATTCCACGTCTTTCCCTTCAACAACTAATCAAGCCACTATAGACTGAGTTTCATGCTAAACATCTTACTATCTTGTTTCAATAATTCTTATACTTAAATCTTATTCTCGCTCACAATCTGGAATTCACCCAGGGACCTACTCCATGATCAAGTTGTGCATCTCATAGGGCCATTATCATGATCATACTTAATACACTTAAGATATGTAATATTACGCCACAGTCACACTTATGACATCACCATCACGACGTTACTAATAATAGTGAATCTCTTTAAGAGGCATTAATCTTAGAGCCATTTAAGCACTTTCCTCAAAATATCTTTCACCATAAAGCCCAACAACTTAGGCATGGGTATGCAATTACAGTTCTTACTTTCCCGCTACCCTCTTTCTCTTTACCGATAAGACTCATAATATAAAGTTATACCAACAACCCCAGATTTGGATGGTCGCTCTTACACAATTTCTTTTTTATATCATTTGACCACTTTTTTTTTTTTTGATGACTAGGGAACCTGCAGACGCTACCCTTTCATTCAACGATTTCTTAACTTTCAAAATTTTCACTAACTCCTAAACATTCAAAAAAGTATTTGGCAGAATTTTCTTTGTAAATAAAACTATCCCAAAGTGTACACCGGTCCAATCTCAACTACAATCAACGCACACAACATTCCATGTACTTAGTATCACTCTCAGTTGCACATATGACGTTAAAAAAAAACTCTCGAATCAACCGTGACATCTAGTAGAGGAGGATATGCATGTCCTAACCGTCTGCCGAATAAGTATTACAACAATTAGACTAGATTCAACTCAACGCACGAATAAGGAATGAAAGTAGGGAAAACTTCCTAGATGTCCAGTAGCCTCAAGGTCATAAGTATGGGCGCCTACATACCGATGAACAAGACACTACTAAATACAGCTCCATGACCCCGGACTTAAAGCCTAAGCTCTGATACCAACTTTGTCACGTCCCAAAATACCCCCTAGACATGATTGGCACCCAGCACACACCACCGGCCAGGCGAACCACATTTTCATATCTTAATCATAATTTTGCAGCATTAACCAAATTAAATAAGCACTCAAATAATATAATAATTAATTATGGATAATTAGTGTCTCAAAATATTAACCAAATACTCTTGCCCAAATCCCACACTAGACCATGGAGCATCTAAGAGAATTACAAAACACCCGGGTTTAAAAACCCCAAAAGAAAAGACATTAATAAATACATGATAACGACACTTTTGGCAGCCTCCACGAACAAAGAGGCAGCTCACCTCAACTAATAGATCAACTCCCGCAAACTCGTCAACTACTAGCTTTGTCGTCACCTATAGTATCTACATGGATATACAGGTAAAGAGTGAGCTATATGTAAATAAAACCCAGTAAGATCCTCGACCCGCCGCTTTAAATACCCCTGGAACAAGTGTTAGAAAATACAAACACACAACAAACACAAAAATATTATGCACATGAATATATCATTATATAATAGCAACAACCAAGGTCCAAACCACTGTTTATCAAATATATTATATATCTCAACACAATTTACACTACGAACCGTCACAAGTGGCAGTTAAAGAATTAGTCAACACTATGAATTCACGGCAACATACACAATGTGCCAAATATGTCAGGAAACATACACAATGCTAAGGGAAGCATACACAATGCCCCAATATCATCAGAAAGCATACACAATGCTAAGGGAAGCATACACAATGCCCCAAATCATCAAGCATACACAATGCTAAGGGAAGCATACACAATGCCCCAATATAATCAAGAAGCATACACAATGCCCCAATATAATCAAGAAGCATACACAATGCTAAGGGAAGCATAAACAATGCCCCAATATCATGGCTCACAGCTATATCACATCACAAAATAATTTATAAAGAGGGTTTTGGATTATTTGAAAATAAAGTATATGCGGTTGGCCTTAAGGACCACCGATTCTGCCAAGAACACGCTCGCCCCAACACATGGACCAGGCAGACAAAACATATTTTTAAAATGGGTTTTGAAAAGCAAGTACTCAAAGCTTAAAGTCTCACTTAGCTCAAATTCACAATTCAAGCACACTTCCCAACAATTCAAAACTGCATTCTCGAGTCTCCGGATTTCCTCAAACTACACAGAAACGGATTTAGGATGGTCAAAACCCTTAGGGTAAACCACTTCTATATTTTTAGAGGCTTAAACGATTAAAGTCAAATTTTAAAGGACAAAAACGCCTTCTGGTTAATGTGTCCGAAACCCAACAAGACATATGTTTTCGGGAAGACCATAAGGAGGATTCCAACGATATATAGAAGTCTAAAATCTGACACTATTTGCCCTTTCAAATCAATCATTTTGATTGAAGAACCCTAGAGCTAAACTTTTTCAATTCCTCAAAATATCCCCATATTTTCACCATAAAGGTTCACCCATAATTATGTAATAAACATAAATATAAGATTAGAATCATTACCTTAATGAGTTGGGTGGAAAATCTTTATTTTTCTCCTCTCTCTTCCTCTCCTTTTCTCCCTTTCTTCTACTGCGTTTTTTTTTAATTTTTTTCTCTGTTCGGCTTCTATTGCTTTTGCTTCTGCAATTCACGTCTAACTCTCTTATTCCCTTTTACTCTTTATTTTCTTTTTCCTTTTTTTTCTTCTTGTGGGCTTGGCCCACATCTCTTTTTCCTTTTTTTTTTTTCTAAAGGACCCTTTAATCCTCCTTTTCTTTTATTTTGTACCACTTAATTCTTCTATATATTTTTTTTTGGTATTTTGATTAAATACCAAAATAACCCCTAATTTAATATGGGTTATTACAATCTCCTAGCAATATGCCCAACCTCTCCACAAGAGAAACAGGTAAGAGGAGTCGAGTGCTGAAACACGAAAACTGAAGACTCAGGTAAGGCAGCTCTGTCCACTGGTCTAGAGAACGAACCCTCAAGAGCTCTCTATCTAGGTGTCTCAGTAGAGAAAGCCGGTAATCCTGAATGCACGGGACGACCGGAATAGCGCTGAGGTGGCCTCCAAAACTGACTGGCACCCCTCATACAAGAACCCCCAAAACTGACTGGCACCCCTCATACAAGAACCCCCAAAACTGCTAGCCTGACGTGGCCTCTTGTCACCACCACTAAAAGCACAGGCCTTGGCACCCTTAACCATAGAGGCATGCTAAATAATTGTCACGACCCAGCCTGATGGGCCGCAACAAGTGCCCGACCACTACTGGCCAAGCACTCCAATGCTTGCATTTACTGCTCACTGACTATGCAGGGCCCATACACAATCTGTAACTGAGCTGTACTGTCTCCCGAACAATCAACATAAGAGACACTGCACCGGGAACTCATGGCCAACACATACATATAAACATAAACACTGAGAGTAATAGCGCGAGCCGATTTGGCCGCCATATATATATTGTACAACAAAATAAACACTGACGAGGCTGCATAACATCACGACTACATATCACCGTCTACAAACCGCTATGGAGTACAAACTATAGAAAGGACAGGACATGGCCCTGCCGTACCCATATATGTACATAACAGAATAGCATACCAAAAGGGCTATAACTCCGAATCAATGGAGCGTACTGACTGCCGCTGAGGGGAGGCCCCACTGCTATGAATCGTCCGACTGGCTATCTGATCCTGCGGGAATGAACGCAGCGTCCATAAGAAGAGGCGTCAGTGCGAGTAATGTACCGAGTATGTAAGGCATGAATAATAACATATGAGGGATACATAGCATGAATAATAACATATGAGGGATACATAGCATGAATAATAACTGAATAGAAATATAGAGCATATTGTAAGATAAAAGAGTAACCTGTACATATGTGTTCCCCTTACAGCGTATGCCATGCATGCTTAGCTTTCTTTGAAAAATATTTCTTGTTCATGTATACATAAAATAGAACATATCATATTTCCGAGGAACGTCGGCCCGATCCATTTAACCATATACGCCGCGTCTGGGCATCCCGCGTTCGGGATGATATCATGTCATATAATACCAACTGATTAGGTGGCCATGCGTCTATAGCGCCTCGCCCTTTTCACATATTCCCCATATACATATACATATATCATATTCATATATCATATAAGCAACTTGCATGAGAGACCAAGAAAAGTTATAGCTCTATCGGAGTGACGTAAGGTCGGTAACCTCCGATTATATTATGGAATAATCATCGCTCTATCGCACCTTGAAGGAGCAATTATTTAAAGGTGAGACTATCAATGAAGAATAACATCAAGAGAAAACATAGAATAAGGTCATGAATCTCATAAGGCGTCAATTCATATGCTTTGAAGTCTTTGGAAAATAGAGTCATTATCAAGGAATAAAATTGAGGATCAAGAAATAGCTCAATATTCTCATATTCATATTGAATCCACAACTTGAGACTTTCAAACATGAAACCATTCTCATCATAATCATCATAGACATATTATCATCTTTGACATCATCGTTGTCATTACAAAAACACGTCTGTCGTTGTAGTCATAAAAGCTTACAAAATCATAAACCTTTGTTTTGGAAAAATACGGACATTTCGTAAAACATTTACGGGTTATCAAGAAGGGAATCATGCCTTGGAATCATAGCCTTTTAACTTTTGATAACAAGGAAGATATGGAAACATTTATGAAATCATAACATAGGAATCATACCTTTGAAAGAAAGGGATGAGCCTTAACATACCTTTCGGTCACCTTATTCGTTCAACGTTTATCCTTCCAAGCTCATAACTCTACATATAAACCATTCATACTATTATTAGGCTCAATGTCATATGCTCATCTTAAGCCTTCAATTTAATTTGGTTTAGAATATGCCGAAATTCGGGCAGCACCTCTCCTGTTTATATGCCTAGCCCGAAATCATAATCCAACAACCAACAACAATAACAAAAATACCAACATCAATAACATCATTTCCAACACCAATATGTACCACAAAACAACCCACACGTTGTTTTCCAACTTCCATAACTAACCAACATACTAAACAATTATTTAACGACTTTATCTCTGTAAATAAGCCTTAAATAATACCAAAAGAGAAAGATTCATACCTTTTTTCTTGTTAAGACAGCAATATCCTCAATATCCACGCTAAAAGCCACCGCAAAACAATACTAGAATCACAACCATGTGTTAGCCGGACCTAAACTACTACTCCGTTACTTGAAAATTGCTCACTTTTTGTTTCCATCACTCTCTCTCTCTCTTTAATTTCTGGAATTCTCTAGCAAAATCTGATTGGAAAAGGGGGTTATAACCCTTTATTTAGGGGTCAAATTCGGGTCGGGTTCACTGTAGCGTATATACTGTAGAAGTATTGTAGCAAGTCGGTATTGTAGCAGTACTGTAGCACGCGTTTCAACTCTGTCAGCCGAACTTGTAACGTCCATAATTCTCTACTCCGGTGTCCTATCGGATGAGTGGTTTGTTGGGTTGGAAACTAAACTCGGCGAACTTCATTTTAGGCTTTTGTCTTACCTTAAAATACTTCATATGCTGAGATATTCGTCCCCCAAGTTGAACAAAAATTTTCATACAAAACATTACCCATCCTTTCTCCAAAGTCGTACTACTTCATTTCTTCCACTCATTTCCTTATAAACCTTCCGGTATACCTTATATACATCCTTCACTCATTAAATATACTTAATAATGTTTGCTCCTTGTATTCCAAAGTGGTTTTACTTAACCCTAACTCAACGTACTTATATTTCAAATTTGATAAGTGATCTTCGAAGATACAGGATGTAACATCCTCCCCCCCTTAAAACATTCATCCTCGAATGTTGCAGTATTGCCAACCCACGACACCATATTTGACGTCCGATTACCATTTGTTTAAACTATAATTTGGGTCAGTCTCTTCTCATTCTTTCTTAACTCTTTTATTGCCTTCAGTCACCTTCTTTCACTTCTTTGTCCTCATGTACATGATCCGAAATTAACTAGCATCCCGCTCTTGTTCTTTCTCCATTATGGTAGTCTTGACTTGCCGTGCCATAACTATTCATCATCCTGTAAGTACTCTCCCCCTTTTTTTTCTCGCTCCTTGTTCCCTTGTTAGTGGGCAGCTACCTTTCTCTCTCTACGGCGCCCTCTTTGCGTTTACTCCTTCGGTGCCATCTCGGGCTATGCTTTTTGTACCCGTTGATCTTAGATATACACTGTACCAATTTAGTTTTGTTGTCCATTAGTCAGGCTCTCTAATCCTTACATCCTTGTCGCCCTCTCTTTTACCCTTACATTCCAAATGTTTACCCAGCATAACTGTGTCGCTAGTGAACCTAATGGTTATGTTCCTTTCTAAGGCCAGTTAGATCATTACCCGAAATACATATATACGAAATGTTTCTTCGCCATTTATTATCTTTCGCCATCCAGTTGCAAACTTATAATTCGAGTTCAACTAATTTCATAGCTCGAAACATCTTTGATCTCCTGCTACAACTTTTATTTACTTCCTTCCCTCACATCTATCAATACAATCCCAGAAGCATAGGACTACGGCAATTCTTCTATTATGACTCTCTTGCAACACAAGTATACTTATCTTCGATTTACTTGTATCGGCGATCATTTCGTTAGTCGTTATTCCTTGTTGGCTTTCCGATGTGGCCTTCTTACAATTGTAGTTGGGCATAGCTTCACGTTGATAGTTCATATAATTCCATAGCATATGCTCTCGTGTTCAGTATAATTAGTGGTCCATGAACTATTTTCTAATATCTGGTGAACTCTTTTATTTCCATTCATAGAAGTAGCGTTTTTTCTTTCCTTCAAAAATTTCCAAGCTACCAATCATTGTTCCTTTTATTACAATTGTCATTGTCATCCCAAGTGTCCTTTGGGTTTGTCATCCTCTCTAACACCCTTTGTAAATATAGCTTGGAGACCTTTATTGCCCTTTTCATTAACCTTTAGGGCATGTCACTGCATACTTAGGTACGACGCATTTTTTTTAACCGATACGAGGGATTCAAATCATGGTCTAAAAATATCATAGTTCATCTTGGCGTAAAGTTCTCTCTTGAGTTATCTTCCATACTTTCTCCCTATGTCTGCCTCATGGTACGCTTATTGCCAATTCATTTCTACTTCTTTCTGTTACCTTCCCGATATGCCAATACGCCTCAAACTCTGGCCCCGAGCTAATAAATATCTTCTTCTGATGTTTGAGAACGTCATAATTTCTTTCAAGTCTAATATGTCCGTCCCCCTATTAAGGAGGTCCTTATGCGCCCATAGCCTATGAGTAACCCTCGTCCTCGATAATTATCTGCCGCTCTTCACGATCTTCTTAGGGCCGGGGTTCCGTCATCGTATGGTCTAACTTGTCTATCTTCTTGCTAGTTACAGTCTTGTATCCAATTGGAATACTTATAAGGGTTAGATCCAATTCCGATGTCTTCTTTTCCATCTTTTCACACCTCTGTCTTTTATGACTAATGGTTTTCCGGACCCGCAAGTTAATGGGGACATCGAGATTTACCACATCCTTTATGAAGTCTTCGATTATACCTTACTCCTCATTTTTCTTCCCGACATTGCTTATAACATAGCTAAAACTTCTTTCCCTGAGTTCTTCTTCCATTTATGTCTATATCATCATTTCTTTTCTACATTTCCATACCCTTCCATCCACTACTAGTCCTTTCGCCCGCTTTGCTCACTTACTCATAATCCTTCTTAACTACGCGTTTGTGTTGCAGCTGTGCATCCAAGTTTTTCAAGTGTCCTGCTACTTTTGCTCTTAGCACATAATTCTTACAGTTTACACTCTCTCTATCCTCATTCATCGAACCTTTATCTATCTTTCTGATGTTACGACCGGGTGGTCTTCCATACACGTTCCTTACATTTCATTCCATTTCCTCTATGATCGAATCTCTCGGTCTTCACATGAATTATTATTCCATGTCATTAATTTTCTAATCAATTGTGTCAACTCATCATCCTCATTCTTTCCTCGATGAGTAATCGGTTTCCTACCACCAACTCGTTAAAGTATCCTTCTTACTCCCATGGTTAAAGATTTCCAATTACTTTACTCCTAAATGCTCTCATCTTCCTTCGACCAACCCATTAGTATACCCTTCCTACTTTCATCCTTAACCTTCCTTGGGTTTCTTCCTCCTCGAGCACCTTTCTTCTCTTGTTATTTGTAGTATCGGCTGTGAAGTTCGTGAAATATTCCTTTAAGCGCGCAAATCCGTTCTATTCTTAAGTCATCTTTCTGGAAAGCTTGTCCATGTCTGAGGCAACAGTGTTAATTTGACCACACACTTATCCCTTTATATACCTTTCAAGAGCTGGAAATCTCTTAACATCGTCGCAAGTCCTAATCATTCTTTCTCTTACTTCACATTCCTCGTCCTGGTCACTATCCTTTTAGCCCCACTTATCAAATCCTATTCTCTGACCCCACATATTCCTCTTTTGTTCCATACTGCCACACTTTACCCAATTCGCATGCCTACCCTCAATTGTTTACCCAAATAGTCCCGTGATTGCTCGTCGTCTCTCGTAGAGGCTTCACTCACTAATGTTTCTTACTTTTCACTTTTTCCGACATTTTGATCTCCGTACCTTCCATCTACTCACTTTCTTTCCTCTACAGATATCATTACATTAAAACTCTCCAAGATTAACCTGTAGTGAAAATAGCATCAGCTTACCTTGTAACATTTGTGCAATTTTTTTTTGTCACTTGAACTTCGTTACCCTGTTCGATTAATGCCTTCAATACACCGCAACGTTGGTTGTCGGGATGCACATACCCGCTGATATAGCTACGTATGGGATATTATATGCATACGTATATATATAATTACTACCATCTCTCTTACAAAATATTTCCAAACGCTATTCATACTCACTCTAATTCTAGAGCTGTGATGCACCTTCTTTCTCTTCACCGGTCTAGTCCGCCTCGTCCTACGCGACCTCTTAAGGTGTCCAACCACTCCGCACACTCCAATCTCCCTTAGGTTGCTCTAGCTTCTCATTTGCCTCTTACATCTAAATTTATAGGATTTTTTGTACACTTCCCAGGGGGTCACCCATCCTAGTGTTTCTCTCACCCCAGCACGCTTAACCTCAAAACTCTGATGAAATCTGGTGCGTTAATGCTGGTATAATCGTATCAACCCCACTGCATGACCTTCACCACATAATCTAAATTAAGTTGAAGTCTTTATATGTGTTGTAGTATGCTAAAATGGATGAAATTCATGAAGGAGAGAAATATAGTACATGGCCGTGTGTATGTATATTTGTGTAGGAGTCATGCTTCAATTATTTTAATTAGTGTTTGGTTGTTATTGTTGTGAATGATATGTGGAAAATGGAAGTTGAATGAATTTTGAGAAGTTGTAGTGTGTATGTTGGTGTTGGCCGTGTGGTTATGGTGAAAAAATGGAAGAGAAAGAGTCCATTTTATTTAGTATTTTGTTTGTTGTTATGTTGTGAACTCTATGTTGCTAATGAATGTCTAGGAACCTTAGTGAAGTTGAAGTAGGTGGAGGTTTGTTTTAGAAGTTGTGTAAATTGAATGTAATGTTCTTGCATGCATGGAAGGTAATGTGGTTAGTATGATGTTGTTGGAATATAGATTATGAGGTTGTTATTGTTTTCATTAAAGTTAGAAAGTTTTTGGAAGAAGTAGTAAGTTGATTGAATATGGAAGTTGTTAGTATTGTTGTTGTTGGAATTGTGGTTGATATTTTGGCCGGGTTTGAATTCCCGGGATTGTTGTTGATTGAAATTAGCCAAGTTGAACTTGGTGGGATGGAGTATTTATAGGGGAAGTGTTGCCGAAATTTCGGTAGCCAAATGTTTCCTTAAGATTCTAACTCTAAGTACCCTAATAAGAGTTTTGGTAAACATGACCAATTTGCAGATTTTGACGAGATTGCGACGTGAATTTGGAATAGCAAAAGGAGCGGAAAGAGGTATGTAAGGCTTCACTCTTCTTTCTATGGCATGTCATAGATGTAATAAGTCGGGTACGAGCCTCGGGGACAACCCTAGCCCCCGGAATCCGCACCTAAAGTTTTCCACTTTTTGTTCAATAGAATTGAACTAGAAAGTGTGCAAATGATGGAAAGACCTCTTAAACCCTTAGAACTTGCACGAGTGGGACCCGATTGCCCTAGAACCCTCACAAGTAATGACATGACACGTAATATATGTAAATAACATACGACACCCCATCCGGCCCGAGGTGGGCCCGCTACTCTCGGATTTTTCCTTACAGTGTTGCTTGACTTATTAGAAGTGAATCCAAAGGGAACTTTTGATCCCGAGTTCGTTACCAAATGATAAGTACTATGACTCCTCCAACGAGGACCCTTCCATGACGAGAATGATAACAATGACATTACATAAGAGGATATGCCTATGATACGCACTACCGGAACAACTCTATGACCAAGATAACTAAGCTAAGTATCTTATGTAAATATGAAAATGATAAATTAATTTTTGAATCTTATTTATATTCCCTAGCTATGCCTTTATTTTCTAAAGATTTCAAAGTCTATGAACTGTCATCTATGATGCCCACAATTTCATTCTACGTTTACTTTAATACTATTCTCCATTGACCATCTCACCTCAAAATATTCGTCCCTTCGAGGTGAGACAAGAGCGATCACGAGTATTCCATAATGTAATCGAAGGTCACCGGCCTTACGCCGCTCCGATGGCTATATGATTTTTCCTTGGGCTCCCTTGTGTGCTTATAGGAAATATACATATAGAAAACATGTCTATGTATATAAGACATGTATATATATATATATAAAACATGTATATGTATATAAGATATGTATAAGTATATAAAAGATATATATGTATATAAGATAAGTAAATGTATATAAGACATGTATATGTAAGCAAGCTATGTATATGAACCTGGGTTGGGGGGAAGGGATACATGGGGGAATGGGAAGGGAAACATGTTTCATTGCTACCTGATCAGCTGGCTTATCATCCCGAACGCGGGGTGCCCGGACGCGGGATATATGGGTGAGCCGGTGTATATCGGCGCTATGTGGGTGAGCCGACATTGCTCGGCGCTATGATATGACCTACCATGTCATGACCAGACATGCTATGATACGATATGCTATGACATGCTATGCTACGATATGATACGCTATGCTATGATAAGATATGCTATGGCAAGCTATGCTACGACATGATATGCTATGATATGATAAGCCATCCTATGATATGACAAGCTATGCTATGATATGACAAGCTATGCTATGATATGATAAGCTATGCTATGATACGACAATCTATGCTATGGCGTGATACACTATGACACGCTATGCTATGACATGGACATGATATAACACGATACGACATGCTGTAATAAGATATGATATTACATGATACAATACGCTATAATAAGACACGATAGGACACGACCTAATATACCACGATAAGATATGGTAGGGCACGATAGAAAATGATACGGTAAGATATGACATAATATAAGTTCTATTTTCTACGTTCATGGAAGAGAATCATTTTTTTTTAAGGAAAAGACAAACCATGCATGATAGCCGCCCAAAAAGGGGCCTCCTATGTACAGGTTACTTTCTTGTCTCATTATATGTCCTATGACTCCATGATATTATTAATCATACTCTATGTTACTGCTTGTATTATCTTACATGCCTTACATACTCGGTACACTATTCGTACTGACGTCCCTTCTTGTGGACGCTGCGTTTCATGCTGCGCAGGTCAGCAGACAAGTGGATTTGATCCTTAGAAGCTCTACCAGCCGCCCTTGACAGCGCTCCAGTTGATCCGGATCCTCACTTCCGCGGTACTATTTTGTGTATGTATATTCGGGCACGGCAGTACTCGGCTCTTTCTATGTATAAGTGTACTATGTCTAGAGGCTCGTAAACAGATATGCCCAGTCAGTCAAGTACAATTAGATATATGGTGTGTTGCATTTTAATGTTGTTGTATAAAGTGATAACGAAGTTTACTAGTTTATGTTTATAATGACGCTGCTAATGTTAATGTTCAAAAATAAATATATGGCACTGTTCATACGGCTTGCTAAGAGGTAAAGGCAAAATGATAGATAAGGGGTGCTCGGTACAAGTATCGGGTACTCGTCACGGCCCCTAATCGGGTCGTGACACCATCCGAATTGGAAAGGGTCTCTCACTCTTCCGACTACACAATTACTATTTTGGCTTTTTTAATTCTCAATATTCACCTTTCATCTGTATGTATGACTACTCTCCGTTCTAGATTTGCAGATTCCCAATGGTAGCGAACACAACTTGGTCGCCGTTACTTATAAATACTCGGTTATCGGCCTCTTTGGGTTTCCGGTCACCACTATTAAATAATAATCCACAGCAAATGCACATACATAAAAAATTCCAATAAGGACTCATATACCTGTAGCCGATCGGTCTCTAGTTTGATCTGGTGGACTATAAGGTGAAGTGTACTCCTCGTCATCGTCTACCCACTATCCACTCGTCTAGCCTTCATCATCTCTCTCATTCGAGTCCGAGGGATATAAATAAACGGGCAACTCCTGGTTTACCGACGGCCAGGATAGAGGGATAGAGTAATCCGTAACACTCACCGAGGAGGCTGGTCTGACGTAGTGCTCTGCCGTAGGAGCAGCTGGTATGGCCTCGGGAATCTCCTCCTCCGGTGTCCCAGACGGATCTGTGTCATAACTGTCCTCTGGGGGGTCCTCCTCACTGGGAGTCAAGAACTCTGGAGGAATCGTCGCTCAGTCCTCCGAGGGATCAGTCTCCATGGAATACTCTCGGGGCCTTCTTAGCACCTCCACTGTCTGAAGCTGATCTCTTCATCTCAGTCTACACTTACCTGCAGGAAAAAGGATCAGAAGTGGTCTTTCCTAGACTCTAGGCTCTATCGCAAAATCTAAGACAGAAGGAAGGTCAATGATTCCTAAATACCTTGCAGCTTCCTGTTTATAAGTGTGGCCGGCTTCACACCCATAAACAGGCCTCTACCGGACACGGTCTGTAGACAATCCCTAGGACTGATGGGCCGTAACAAGTGCCCGACCACTACTGGCCAAGCACTCCTATGCTTGCATTTACTGCTCACTGACTATCCAAGGGCCCATACACAATCTGCAACTGAGTTATACTATCTCCTGAACAATCAACATAAGATACACTGCACCGGGAACTCACGGCCAACACATACACATAAACATAAACACTGAGAGTAACAGTGCGAGCTGATTTGGCCGCCACATATATATTGTACAACAAAATAAACGCTGACGAGGCTGCATAACATCATGACTACATATCACTGTCCACAGACCTCTATGGAGTACAAACTGTAGAAAGGACATGACAAGGCCCTGCCGTACCCATATATGTACATAACAGAATAGCATACCAAAAGGGTTGTAGCTCCGGATCAATGGAGCGTACTGACTGCCGCTGAGGGGAGGCCCTACTGCTGCGAATCGTCCGACTGGCTATTTGATCCTGCGGGCATGAACACAGCGTCCATAAAAAGGGACGTCAATATGAGTAATGTATCGAGTATGTAAGGCATGAATAATAACATACGAGGAATACATAGCATGAATAATAACCGAATGGAAATATAGAGCATATCGTAAGATAAAAGAGTAACCTGTACATATGAGTTCCCCTTAGAGCGTATGCCATGCATGCTTAGCTTTCTTTGAAAAACATTTCTTGTTCATGTATATATAAAATAGAACATATCATATTGCCGAGGAACGTCGACCCGATATATTTAACCATATACCCTGCGTTCGGGCATCCTGCGTCCGGGATGATACCATGTCATATAATACCAACTGAATAGGTGGCCATGCATTTATAGCGCCTCGCCCTTTTTCCCATATTCCCCATATACATATATCATATTCATATATCATATAAGCAGTATGCATGAGAGCCCAAAAAAAGCTATAACTCTATCGGAGTGACGTAAGGTTGGTAACCTCCGATTATATTATGGAATAATCATCGCTCTATCTCACCTTGAAGGAATAATTATTTTAAGGTGAGAATATCAATGAAGAATAACAACAACAACAAGCCCAGTATAATCCCACTGAGTGGGGTCTGGGGAGGGTAGAGTGTACGCAGACCTAACCCCCACCTTGAAAGGTTGGGCGGCTGTTTCCGAAAGACCCTCGGCTCAAGAGAGGAGGAAAAGACAAAAGGTTAGATATTGTCAAGCGTATCGAAAACAATATGAAAGCAAGAAATAACAAGAAATAACAAAACAAGAACGTCATGGTAAAAGGAGTATCAACTGCTATAGATAACTATGAAAATGAAACAATGAGAGTAAATAAGTCATTCGAAACCAACAGATACTCGCAGAAATCAAGATACAAGAAACTATAGAACAACATAATTACTCTTAAGGGAGGATAAACGCGACTACCTACTATCCTTCTACCCTAATATGAGTCCTCCATACCCTCCTATCTAAGGTCATGTCCTCCGTAAGCAGGGAATGCTCCATGTCCTGTCTAATCACTTCCCCCCAATACTTCTTCGGCCTACCTCTACCTCTTCTGAAACCATCGCTGGCCAACCTCTCGCACCTCCGCACTGGGGCATTTTCATCTCTCCGCATCACATGCCCAAACCATCTCAGTCTTGCTTCTCGCATCTTGTCTTCAACTGAGGCTATTCCAACCTTGTCTCCGATGACTTCATTCCTAATCCTATAACTCCTAGTGTGCCCACACATCCACCGCAGCATTCTCATTTCCGCCACTTTCATCTTCTGAACATGCGATTTCTTGACTGGCCAACACTCCGCCCCATACAACATAGCTGGTCTAACCACCACTTTGTAGAACTTGCCTTTGAGTTTCGGTGGCACCTTCTTATCACACAACACTCCGGAGGCAAGCCTCCATTTCATCCATCCCGCACCAATACGATGTGTGACGTCATCATCAATCTCCCCACTTCCTTGTATAATAGACCCAAGATACTTGAAACTATCTTTCTTCTGTATGACCTGGGTGCCAAGCTTCACTTCCACGGCAGCCTCATGTACTATATCACTGAACTTGCACTCCAAGTACTCTGTCTTGGTCCTACTCAACTTGAACCCTTTGGACTCCAGAGTTTTTCTCCAAACCTCCAACTTAGCGTTAACCCCACTGCGAGACTCGTCAATCAGGACTATGTCATCCGCAAATAACATACACCATGGCACCTCACCTTGAATCTGCCGCGTCAATCCATCGATCACCAAGGAGAATAAAAATGGGCTAAGAGCTGATCCCTGATGCAGCCCCATCATCACTGGGAAGTACTCTGAGTCTCCTTCCAAAGTTCTTACCCTGGTTTTGGCCCCATCATGCATGTCCTTAATCACCCTACTGTACGCCACAGGTACACCTTTAGCCTCCAAGCATCTCCATAGCACCTCTCTCCGCACTTTGTCGTATGCCTTTTCTAGGTCGATGAATACCATGTGCAAGTCCCTCTTCCTCTCCCTATATTGTTCCACCAGTCTCCGTATATCAATGAAGAATAACATCAAGTGAAAACATAGAATAAGGTCATGAATGTCATAAGGTGTCTGTTATACCCCGTATTTTTATACGTTGGACTATTCGTAAGCTAATCGACATGAATTCAAGGACGAGATTATTTTTGGGATATGAGACAAGGACTTTTAATCCCGATTTTTAATATGGCACGACTTGCTTGTAAATTTCAATTAGTATGGAAATAATAGTTGAGATTAGGGAATCATTAACCATGATTAGATTATTAAGTGGGGATTAATGATTAATTAAGTTAATTACACCATGAATGGGCCCAAACCGATTTAATAATTAGAAAATAGCATGAATTAGGACATGCCAAGTGGAGGGGGTATGTGTCAATATGTTAGGCAGCCTATATAATCCAATTTGATGACTAATTCATCAACAATACTTCATTTCATCTTCACAAAGTTAAGTAGGAGAGAGAGGCTCTAAGTTAGAGAGAGGGAGAGAGAGCCACGGCCATGGCAACAGCCACTTGAGCTCACGGCCAGCTGCTGTTTTACACTCTTAAAATTGTTATCTTATCTTGAATTGAAGAAGGGAATATGACCAGCCACGGCTGCCAAGCGCATGGCCATGGCAGCCCTTGATCAACCTCAAGTATTGCAAGAAAAATCAAGTTCCTAAGGTAAGGTTTAATGCCCTCTTACATGTTTTAGTGATGATTTGGTCTTTGTATGAATTGGTTGATGTGGAATTGGATGCAAGAATTGTGTATGTTGATGTTGAGACTTTGTTTGGGTCGTACAGGGGCTGCCTTAATCTAGAAATAGTGAATTAATTTTAATTAGTGTTGTTATTGTTTTCATTGATTAGATAATGAAAACAGAAGAATTTGATATTTCAAGTTGAAGTTGTATTTGTTTTAAGGGTTGTTTGGGGCGTGTTGTTGTTTACGTTGAAATGGAGGACTAAGAGTAATTAAGATTATGTGTTGGGTTGTTGTAATTGTTGGACTATTATAGAGTCATTTCGATGAAGTATGGTGGCTGTAGATTATTAGGAGCAACTTGAATATGTCGTAGCCGTTATGCTAACGATCATTGAATGTCGTAATATGTAGGTTGTTCGGAGTATTCATGAATCATGTCTTAGCTAGTCTTGGTAAATTATTTGAACGTGTGGTTGTTGATGTTGACTTGGTCGTTTTATAGTTGGCTTGGAAGAAAGGGAAGTGAACAATATAGGGGAAGTGCCGCCCAATTGTTTAGAAATAAGCTACTAACGTTGAAGTACGTTTTATGCCTTTCCGTAGCTTAACCATAGTCTTGCATCTTAATATAGGTTGAGACACTTCGGGCAGCGTATACGCATCGTATCACGGATAAGCGTTAAAGGTATGTGAAGCTAACCCTTTTTTTTTGCATGATCTTTATGAAACAAACAGACGACGAGCGTATAACTCTAAAGAAGTTCCTATGCTTAGAGACACTAGGTTGGCTACTGATTTTGATTTCCAGAACCTATTTTATTATGTTTTGATACGTGTCTATGATTCCTGAAATTCTATTTGATATGATCCATAATGACATTCGAGGGGCATTTGACATAACTGTTGTCTTGATACTCAAGTGTTAGTTTATTCTACTTATTCTATTGAGTCTCAAATGATGATTTAGTTTGCATATGGTTGCTCACTACTCTGCTCGTGCATACTGTTAATACATCTTTCACCGAGTCCCGGGCCGGGTATGTTTTCGTACACAGTATCACTGCATTGTTCACCGAGTCCCTCTTTAGAAGGCCGAGTACGGTATATATATATGATTGTATGATGATGTGATGACATGATGATATGATGATGTGATTATGGCGCCAAGGATGGCGTGTGATGACTTTATTCACCGAGTCCCATAATGGGCCGGGTATGATATATGATATTGATATGCATGATTTACATTTCATAAGGCAAATGTATTGGTATTTTGGATGTCATACTTGTCTCTTGTGATCTCTATTTCAGTCATGATCCTCTTTATTGTATTTCATGCTTTATATACTCAGTACATATCTCGTACTGACCCCCTTTCTCCGGGGGGCTGCATTTCATGCCCGCAGCTACAGATACTCGATTTGGCAATCCTCCAGCTTAGGATATCCACTCAGCTGTCTTGGAGAGCTCCATTGTTTCAGAGCCTAGACTTTTGTTACATATCTTTTGATGTATATATATATATATATATATATATATATATATATATGTGTGTGTGTGTGTGTGTGTGTGTTTATCCAGTGATACGGCGGGGCCCTGTCCCATCGTATTTCACTATCGATACTCTTAGAGGTCTGTAGACATATGTGTGGGTTGTGTATAAGTTTTGTCCAGCTGTGTCTATACGATATGCTATGGATCTGTTCGTCTGTAGTGACAGCCTCATCGGCTTGCGTATCGTATTGACATGTAGTGGCAGCCTGGTCGGCTTGCGTATGACATTATGTTTTGATTAGTTGTGGCTCCTCAGGAGACAGGTTATCTAGATATATATATAATGGCGTTATGAACCTTTGTAGTTCTTTTGGAAGTTTACACTTTGTTCTTAGATTCAGTTTGGCTATATCTAACAGGTACGTATACGAGTGTCCAGTTCGGGCACTAGCCATGGCCCACGGGGCTAGGTCGTGACAAAAGTGGTATCAGAGCAGTTCATCCTCGGAGTGTCGACAGACCGTGTCTAGTAGAGTCTTGTTTATCGGTGTGTTGTGCACCACATCTATAAACAGGAAGCTACAGGACATTTAGGATGTTATCTTTCCTTCTGTCTTAGATCGTGCGATAGAGCCAGAACCTAGGAAGGATTTTTTCTGACCCCTTTTCCTGTAGGTAGGTGCCGATTGGCGAGAGACGAAGATATCAGCTTCAGATAGTGGGGGTGCTAAGAAGGCCCCTAGAGTAGATTCAGGACCACAGGCTCCAGGACCGAGCTGGAGGAGCCTCAGTTATTCTATCGACACTGACCCCTCGGAGGACCCAGTGATAATTCCACTGGAGTTTCTGCTATCCACGGAGGCGGTCCCCGAGGCCGTACCAGTTGCTCCTATGGCAGAGCACCACGTTAGATCGACTACCCCGGTAAGTGTTACGGATTACTCCAGCCCCCTATCCTGGCCGTCGATAAACCAAGAGTTTCCCGGTTATCTATATTCCCCAGACTCAGATGAGGAAGACGATGAAGGCAAGACGAGTAGATGGTGGGCAGATGATGACGAAGAGCACACTTTACCTTATAGATCACCAGATCAGACTAGAGACCGATCGACTACAGGTATATGTGGCCTTATTGAAATTTCCTGTGTATGTACATTTGCTATAGATTATTAACTAATAGTGGCAAGCGAAAATCAAAGGGGCCAACAACCAAGTATTTATAAGTAACAGCGACAAAGGTGTTCCCATCACCATGGGAATTTTGAAATCTAGGGTGGAAGGTAGTTATACATGCAGGTGAAAGTGGATATCAAGGTTACATTATGAGAATTTGTATATACAGAATGGAAAACTGGCCATCAGCAAGGTAAGTTATTGAAGTATAGTAAGAAAATGGATTGAATATATATATATATTGTTGATAAGTTCAGTTATAAAGTGCGAACAGAAGAACCTGAAGGAATCAATAAACAAAAAAGATAGTTAAGCAGGGTATATGCCAGATACGGTATGAATGTTGCAGGTATGATTGAAACCTGCAGTTAAAGATTGAAAGGGAAGTAAACAGGAAAGTGTAACAGGTGCAGTTCGAGTTGGATATACAAGGTAAGTTCATCATTTTCATACTGTTATTGATATGGGGAGCCCTGTGCGGCTATGATACGATATAATATATACATATATATGTTGACCCTGTGAGGCATTGTTGGTATTTCCTACGTGCAGGTTTTGGGATAGTAAGAAATACAGAGGAAACTCTGCCAAAATTTTCCTAGAAGTAAAAATAGAATGAGATATAAGTTCGTAAAAAAAGTCTTGAAAGGTCAGGTCAACAGTAATGATAAGATTTGACTAAGTTGCAAGTACGTCTGACTTCGAGAAATAAAGTTAACGGTTTAATTGATAATAATATTAATTATGAGGTCGACATCGATATGGTAAATTTATCATGTTGGATTAAATCTTTAAGAGATACCCTTCATGTCATCCGTAAGAGGCATCATTCTTATTTGGGAAATTTTATTTTGAAGAAGCAAATATGAGCAGCAAAGTTTGAAATTCATTTGAATGGACCAGAATACTTTTCAGCCACATTTTACCTTAGAAAAAGCTCATGTTGAAGAGCAAAAACGTCCAGCAATTAAGTTTCACTTTTATTTGAAGAGTACAAAGCATACAGCAAGTAGTTTATGAACTAAATAGTTTGTTCACGACCCAAGAACAAATCTGGAGGTAAACTATGTGAATCAAGCATTAGAAGCCCGTGGTGCTTGTCGGATTCTAGTTCCTCTTCTTGTGGTGGTTTGGAGGATTGTTGTGTGAATGAGTAAAGCCCAGTGTGGAAGTGACTAAAAGATATGACGTGATCTATCAGACTAAAGTATAAAGCCAAATGTGAAATGGAAAGGCAGGGTATAGAATCAATGAGAAAGATTTATAAAGTTCTATAGGGAAAGTTCAGAATAAAGATTATGCGATAGCGGAAATGAAAGCGAGCACAAGAAAAGAAGGAGGTAATTAAAAGAAAGAAATAAGAAGGAAGCGAGCGAGATAACAGTGCAGTAATAGGTTATGACATGTATAGCTGAGGACACGAGTAATATAAGTGACGGAACTGTGAAAGACCAAACTATAAAAAGATGAGCAACGAAGCAGAATGAGTGACAGAAAATGACTGGGATGATAAGAACAAATAGGGATGAACAGAATACACTTTGAAAAAAAGAAAGGGATTATGTAGGAGTAGTGTTTTCCGAAGGATACAGGAGTAGCAAGAGATTCGTCGTGTGTATGACTTCACCTTGAAGAACAAACGATGTATTGTAAATTTATTAGAGGAAACATATGATACAGGTTGGGATAAAGATAATGTTACAAGAAAGCTTTGGACACTTATCATCGGAAAATAAGTGCTACCTAATTGAGAATTTTGAACGACTGCAAGTACTAAATAATTATTGATTGGAGTCAGTGGAATGTGGCCTTGGATGAGTTGCTACATTGGTTGGATTACTCGATTACGGATTATCAGATGAGATTTTGTACTATACATAGAAAGGTTCTCGTTGCTTCGAGATTTTGTTAAGGTTTTGTACATGGATAATCAAAGTTATAAATTACAAAGAAATACATGAGTATGGTACAGTATACCAAGTGAATTGGAAAAAGGATCGGGTGAAATTGAGATTGGAAATAGGGACATAGAGCAGAATATAAACGGATAACGGTATAAGTACACCCTGAAGGGGGAAGCGGGTGAGAGCTGTCACGACCCAGCTAGGGGCCGCGACGGGTACCCGGGGCTAACCACCGAGCACCGCTCGCTCTATGACTTATTCTACTAATTTAATGCTCTTTTAATCAATTTATATTCAAATCATAAAGAAATCATCTTTCGCTTGAAACATAAATGCTTTCATAAACATAAGCTATCAAAATAATATGCACGTATATGTATATAACTTTGGGAGACCCCATAACCCACACTGCGTATCTACGAGCCTCTACTGGAGAACTAGACAAATACAAATATATAGAAAAGCATAGCCCGACTGGCACCTCCGAAATAGTGGAGTGCTCTTGTAAATCTACTGATAGCTCCTATAGGTCTGCGCCGCCTCTCTGTCTACCTGTGGGCATGAACACAGCGTCCAAAGAAAACGGACGTCAGTACGAATATTGTATTGAGTATGTAAGGCATAACAATGGAAATACATCAATGAGATAAAGGAATCATCAATAAGGATCAACTGTATGTGACTGTCTCGTATAGAAGAAATAGCACATGCTGACTTACTTCATATCCATCATCATATCATATATTGCTGCGGAACGTGCAGCCCGATCCATGTATCATCATATATATATATATATATCTGTTAGTGCCGAGGAACGTACGGCCCGATCCATCACCCATATACCCCGCGTCCGGGCACACCGCGTCCGGGATGAAATCATGATACGCCAGCTGTACAGGTGGCTATGCGTCTATAGCGCCTCACCTTTCCCCACTTCCCCTGAAAACATTTTCATATCATATATATCTATACACATACATAATATACGCAGCATGCATGAGAGCCCAAGGAGAGTTGTGTTCCTATCGGAGTGACGTAAGGTCGAACACCTCTGATTATATTATGGATTAATCATGATCGTCATGTCTCGCCTTGAAGGGACAATCATCATAAGGCGAGACTATCAACGAAATCTAATATAAAAAGAACAGAAAGTAGGGTCACCATCTTGTAAGAAGTCACTTCGTATACTTTTGGAAATCATAAGGGAAGTATAGTCGTCATCCATGAATAAAATTTAGAAATCACGAAATAGCTCGATATTCTTATATCGTTATTGAAAACATAAACTTGGAACCTTTAAACCCGGAACCATCAACATCATAATCAAATAGGAAAATATTCTCGTCTTGACATCATATTCGTCATTGCAAAAGCGTGTCCATCATTATGATCATAAAATCTTACGAAATCATAAACCTTCATTTTGGAAAGACACAACATTTTGGAAAACATTCACGGGTTATCAAGAGAGGAATCATAAACGTTTAGCTTTGGAAAATGAGGAAGCTATGGAAGCATTCATGAAGTCGTAACATGGGAGTCATGCCTTTGAAGGAAAGGGACAAGCCTTAACATACCTTGTTTGCTTAGCTAAATATCGTTCACTTGCTCTTCTTCAATATCGCGTCGTTACCTTCATAAGGGAATTCGAATTATCATTAGTTGATGGACTATAAGAACGCGTCACTATTTCTAAAGAAAATTGGGCGGCACTTCCTTTGTTTATGCTACTTTTCCCATGTTCTATATCAACATCCAACATTCACCACAATATCACAATCAACAAACATCATTTACATACCCTCATCACATTCCACCAATTTCCTCCAATTTTCCCCATTTTTATCCATATAGCTTATTATCGGGTTTCCGCACCTTTAATACTTATTTCATGATAAAAGCAGCATTTCTAGCATATTCATAACTATAACACCTCAACTTCCATGATTTAATTCCATCATTATTCACTAGTGGCATTATTCACCCTTTTAAGACCCATTTTCCATATCTTTCTACAATTCCAGCTTTCCTTAGTCTTCTAACACTTAAATAACTTGATAAAGTCATGAGACATACCTTGGATGGTGATTGAACAAACCTTGAGTTGAAATACTTCACTTTCACAAAACCCTAGTTCCACCATCTAGGGAATTTCTTGGCTTAAATGAACAATGAGGAGTTCCACACTCTTAATTCCTCTAATTTGGTTGTTATTGATCTTGATTCTTACTTGAATTCTTGGTTTAGAAGTGTGTGGAAGGTTCTAGAGAGAGAGAGGATCATGTAGGAGAAAATGGGAAATGAAAAATGAAACTTTGGATCATATTTTTATAAAACACACTTCAGTCCCGATGTCATTATACGGTTCGTTATACAGTCCGTATAAATTTATACGGTCCGTATAACTGACCGTAAAATGGACTCAGTGATCGCCCCTCTCTGTGACCATTTGACGATCCATTTGACGGGCCGTATAATCGTTATACGGTCCGTATAATTCACCGTAAAACTGACCTTCTCTCAACCTCATTCTGTGACACTTTGACGATTCATTTTACGGACCGTCAAACCGTTATACGGTCCGTATAGTACACCGTAAAACTCACCCTTCAGTCAGTCTTTTCTGTGACGCTTCTGCGGTCCGTATAATGGACCGTAAAACACTTTTACGGTCCGTATAATGGACCGTATACTCCCAGTTCACTGAATCTTATTTTCTTTACTTTGTTTCATTTCCGATCCTTATGGAACCTTCTTAAAAGTTGTTCAACTCCTCGATACCAATCTACGGGACCTTATTACTTGCCTTCGAAATGCCACACACATTTTATCCTTATTAGCCTATTTTGCACATGCTAACGGAAAAATTTCCGAGGTGTAACATTCTTCCCCCCTTTTGGAACATTCGTCCTCGAATGTTAAACACTCGAGATTCTACAGAAATTTCGCTAGAGTTTCCTCTGTAATCTGGCACTACTAACCTGTCACAGCAACCCATAATATATAATGCCTCACAGGGCCATAACAATAAGGGCCACAAACGACCGCAACATCATGAAGATAAAGCATCACATACCTCAAAATGTTGATATCTCTTGTTGAATCTCTCCCGGGAATTAAAATAAAAGCGAGTACATGGATTTCATTTTCTCTTCTCCTTCCAGGTCATTTCTTCCCATTGGTTGCCTCGCCACAAGATCTTGACTGAGGCTGCTTCCTTATTGCGTTCGTAGGTTGTCACATCCTAGGATACTGTAGTAAGCGTATAGCATGCACTTATGTCATATTCAGAGTAATTATCCTATTTGCCCCTAACACACTAATCCCAACTCCACATTTCAACTCAATTTACCCTATATTTCCCCTCAACTGACTCGGGGGTATCATAATCACACTATTCCTGTTTACTTCTTTCTAAGTACCCACTTGGGTTCATGGGCGACGTATAATTACTTGCAAGTTGCATAATTGTTCTTGCATGATTTGTGTACATACACATCTATACATGTACATGTGTCCGTATTTGCATCCATATTCATAATCGTACTCATTTACATATTGTATCCATAGTCATATTCATATTCACATCATTTACATAGCAAGCCCGACTACGAAGGTCCGGTGTTTCGCGTACCCGACTACGACGAGGCTCGGTGATTATTCGCACCCCAAAATCTTTTGTCTATCCGTAGCAACTTATCGCGTCGTTCTTTCTTCCTTCCTTTATTCATTTGATTTTATTTGATCTTTATATCTTACATCCTACTATAGAAAACCGTAAGTCCTTTTCTCAATTGTCGCTTATAAATCACAATATCATTACAACGACTCTATCATTAGTACATTTGTCTCCGTCCTAGTATCACATCGCCATCCTTTGTAATGTCCCTTGAGTTATTTGCTCCCAATATCATAGGGTTCAAGGTCTTCGCGGATGATTTCCAGTACAGCCTCAGATGCCTGCTCAATTCGTATTCCTTTATTCACCAGTCGTTAGTCTTTTTTCTGTACAACTCTCACTCTTAGTTCTAGAGTATATCTCTTACATCTTAGGGTCCATCATTCCAATTTCTACACTTGTATTCTTTTTGCTCGCTTCCCCCCCCCCCCCCCTTTAAGGGTTTTGCTTGTACTATTCTTAATTCTGTTGCCTCACTTTCAAATCTTTAATTCACATATCCCTTAATATACTATATCTCATTTGTGTTGTTTCCCATAATTTATAACTACGATAATTCATGTGGGAGGTCTTAACATACTCACCTTGCAGCTTTGTAATTGAGTGATACAATTGGCATAGCAATCCGAACAATAATGTATTTTACTTAGCTCCTTTGGTAGTTATAATTCAATATCTAAATCCGCTCCAATTAACAACTTTCGTCCCATAAGGGTGCTCACAACAGTAGTAGGTCTAGTTATCCACACTATCGATATAATATCACTTACCCCTCTTTTTTTTTTTTTGGTCAAAGTTCGCTTGTAACGTCATCTTTGTTCTCGAGGGTCTAAGTCTCATGCGTAACTAATACCCCTTATGCCTCATGCTCTTTTACTCTTAATTATACCAATCACAAACTACTACGACTTTGTCATATCACTTTTCTCTAGTTTCTTTATCAAGTTGACTTACCTTTTTGTCATTGCTTGCCATCATTTCTTGTCATTGAAGAACCTCCATGTTGGACTTTCCTTTAACAAGGCTTTATAAGCTTCTTCATCTACTGCCCCATGGCTCGCCTGTTGGCTTCATACTTGCATTCACCCCCTGTTCATATGGGGCATGTCACATTTTTAGTCGTTTCCTTGCTATACTTTACTTACTGTGTATCCCAGTTATCGCTCTGTCCTCATTATATCCTGATCATAATCAACTCTATAGAGTGACACTTCTTGGTATCATTCGCAAATCTTGCTCATAAAATAGATTAAACTTTACGAAGTGAGCATACTTAAACTGTTTCTCTTTCTGATTATCCCTATTTCACTTACCACATAAGTCACTTCACCAATGTATTTACATTCATTATAGTCCTTCATACCCGTATCTCTGTCTACGTGATGCCGTCACTTTATTTTGCCAATAAACTTATCGTATCTTCCTCGTGCTTATCCCTTCCATCAATACTTCAGTACCACACTCTATTGGAGTTACCCTTTTCCTCCTATGACATGCTTTAGTACTACCTTATAACTATTGTTACTATCCCTCCAATAGTATTTAACTCACCTCGTGTAGTTGTTAACGATACTCCTAACTTAATCACGTCCTGCCATTCACATCTCTTCTCACTAGAACATGTCACCAGCTTATATCTTATCTCTTTTAGATGCTAGGAAAATTTCGGCAGACTTTCTCTTGTAAACATAACAATCCCGAACCTGCACATAGCCCAGGAAACACGTCCGATGTCTCAATGGGACATATATCGGGACACACCTAATACGTAAACGAACAACACAAGATCACTTACTATTAAAGGGTATAAATAATAGTGCTTGTCTCATAAGTTGTGCCTGCACACTTAGTTTAGGATTCCAATATCCATATACATACACATATTATTTATATTTACTCGCTGTCAATCAACTTACTCGTAAATCACGATTCTGGCTATCACTGGTTCACTAACAAATATGGACATCTCACTTTGCTTGATTGACCCAGTCTTTTACTCTAACACAGTCAATAACATCTGAAGTAATATATGACAGCATAAGGCCCAAATCAATCGATGCTTACATATCGTAAAAGGATACTGGCAATGTACCTGGGGCGATATCAGGGAAAGACTCAAGATCTTGTCGCTCAGTAAATGCATGGATATGACGCCGGGATCTACTCGGACTAGGCGTCCCTCTTTGGTCTCTACCAGCACCTACTAACACATGTGGCCCTGGCCTTGGGAGGCGTACCGATGACGAAGAGTCAACTACCACTCTCGTAGTTCGAACCTTAGCTTTACCACGTAGCGATGGGCAGTCACGCTTTAAATGGCATGGCCGAGCACAGGCATAACAAACATCCGAGCCAAAACGACAGGGTCCCCTATGTAACCTGCGACACTGAGTACATCGTGGTACCGAGAATTTCGTCTGACTAGAACTACTCCGAATTCTGGAATTGGAAACTCTGAGACTTTGGGGTGACCTAGTATAGGTAGGTCCATAAAATCTGAGTCTAGGAAACTGCGGAGGAGCACCACTTGTGAAACGAACTGAGTGCCTAGAGAATTGTTGCCTCGAGTCACCCCTAAAGTCATGATCAAACCCTGAAGAATTATATCCCTTTCTCCAACCTCTGTTACCGTGGCCCACATCCTGCGGCTGAGCTTGAGTGGCAACCAATTGAGTCAGTAAAAGAATAGCATGTCTCATCTCTTGGCCCGAGGCATCTGGGGGAGGATCGGGGAATGCTGGAGCTAAAGTTGAGGCTCCCCTTTGATCCTCTAAAGTGGGTGAAGTATGGGAAAACCGAGGTGGGGCCTTATTCTGAGGTTCGCCCTCCTCCATATCTATAGACAGCTCTTGCTCGAGCCCTTCTTCAACCACCATCTTGCCCTTCTGGGCTGCGGAAGCTTTTCCCTTCATCAGCTTCGCTGAAATTATAACACACCGTTAGAGAGGGGATAATCTTATAATACAGCTCTATCGCACGATTTCTTATGATAAAAGATGGTCATTTTTCTTAAATGCCCTGTAGCCTCCTGTTTATTAATGTGGCGCGCAACACACCATAAACAAGACTCTACTAGACACGGCTCGTAGACACTTCCTAAGACCGAACTGCTCTGATACCACTTTTGTCACGACCCAGCTAGGGGCCGCGACGGGTACCCGGGGCTAACCACCGAGCACCGCTCGCTCTATGACTTATTCTACTAATTTAATGCTCTTTTAATCAATTTATATTCAAATCATAAAGAAATCATCTTTCGCTTGAAACATAAATGCTTTCATAAACATAAGCTATCAAAATAATATGCACGTATATGTATATAACTTTGGGAGACCCCATAACCCACACTACGTATCTACGAGCCTCTACTGGAGAACTAGACATATACAAATATATACAAAAGCATAGCCCGACTGGCACCTCCAAAATAGTGGAATGCTCCTGTAAATCTGCTGATAGCTCCTATAGGTCTGCGCCGCCTCTCTGTCTACCTGTGGGCATGAACACAGCGTCCAAAGAAAACGGACGTCAGTACGAATATTGTACTGAGTATGTAAGGCATAACAATGGAAATACATCAATGAGATAAAGGAAACATCAATAAGGATCAATTGTATGTGACTGTCTCGTATAGAAGAAATAGCACATGCTGACTTACTTCATATCATATATTGCTGCGGAACGTGCAGCCCGATCCATGTATCATCATATATATATATATATATATATATATATATATATATATATATATATATATATGTATATGTTAGTGCCGAGGAACGTACGACCCGATCCATCACCAATATACCCCGCGTCCGGGCACCCCGCGTCCGGGATGAAATCATGATACGCCAGCTGTACAGGTGGCTATGCGTCTATAGCGCCTCACCTTTCCCCACTTCCCCTGAAAACATTTTCATATCATATATATCTTTACACATACATAATATACGCAGCATGCATGAGAGCCCAATGAGAGTTGTGTTCCTATCGGAGTGACGTAAGGTCGAACACCTCCGATTATATTATGGATTAATCATGATCGTCATTGTCACACCCCAATTCCGCTAGGGTGTGATGGGCACCCGACCCTTACATAGAGCCGAACGAACCCTCAGACTCTTACTGCACATAAAATCACATCAAACCTTTTAAGTCGAATAAGATAAAATACATAGTAAATTTTTTTTTCCAGAAAGTTCTTTCTCGTAGCTTCCAAGAAGAACAAATCTATAATCATACAAAATTTAGTACATAACACAGACCGGCATATCGACTGACGGAGCTGCTTACATACTGACAAACAATACCCATGACACTGTCTGCAAAGTCTCTAACGTAGTCCAGAAAGCATAACATACAAACTCTGACTCGGCAGCACTCCGGGAACTATTGGAGCTTGCCATCTGCACTGGAACATCTTCTATACTGTCTTCAACTCACCTGGGAGTACCTGCGCGGCATGAACGCAGCCCCCGAAGAAGAGGGGGTCAGTACGGAAAATGTACCGAGTATGTAAAGCGGAAATATAACAAACATAATCATAGTCCGAACCAGAAGTACAGAGATATAGCAGACAGAGTCGAACCCGAATCCGAAATAGAAATACAGAGTGCATGGACAGAACCACAATATGTATCGTAAGTACGGGGTCTAGCCGACAGAGTCGTATTGTGAACTAGAGGTACAGAGTATAGCTGGCAAAATCATCATATGGATCAGGGCACAGAAAGTGGCTGACATAATTGTAATCAGAGTCAGAGGTACAGAAGTGTAACAGACTGAATCATAGTTTGAGTCAGACATACAGAAGTGAAACAGACAAGATCATTATCCGAATTAGATTTCCAGAAGTGTAACAGATAGAGTCATATTCCAAACCAGACATGCAGAACTGTAACAGACGGAGTCATAGTTCGACTCAGATTTCCGGAAGTGTAACAGACAGAGTCATATTCCAAACCAGATATGCAGAAGTGTAACAGACGGAGTCATAGATCGACTCAGATTTCCGGAAGTGTAACAGACGGAGTCATAATCCAGATAAGACATACAGAAGTGTAACAGACAGAATCATGCATGCAGAGTCATAAGCATATACAGATACAGATATCATATATATCAGATCCCGGCCCTCTGGTGAGGGACGCGGTAACAGATCCCGACCCTCTTAGTACGGGACGCGGTGGACAGACAGATCAGATCATATGCCATCCTGGCCGCCATCCCCATACAAACACAACACCAAATCATATACAGATGTAAACAGAACCCGGCCCGCACACCGAGGGACGCGGTGAATAATGCAGTGGAATGTGCACGAATAACAGAACCTGGCCCGGGCGCAGTGAAGGAAACATTGAGGCATCCACGAACAGACTAATGAGAAACCATATGCATACAAATCGTTACACAGACTCAATGAACTGGAGTAGGCCAAACGGTAGGTCAAATCAAAGTAATAAGACAATATTCATAATATACATATATGTCATTTGGGATGGCACGACAGATTTCATCAGAATAAGATGTCCAGACGTCAAAATATACTATAAGACTCATAAATATCGTCATAACACTTATCATATGGCAGACAGAACAATAACCAAAAGTTACCTGTGAGTTTCGGACAAAAATGAGTTAATTAGATTCATACAGAAAATATCAGGTTTTGTGGGCCCATCTTGGGCTGAACCGAGGTGACGTACGTAAATTATGGATCATAGGTCTTATGGAGTCATCCATGAGAGTTTTAGGGCATTCCGACTTTATTTGTGAAAGTTACATACATATTGGTCGCTTTGGCGACAATTTATAAAAAAACTAGTTCAATCTTACTGAACGATTTGGAGCCAATTTCAATCTCTAATTTCTCGGAACATGGTCGTATCTAAGGCTCGCGTTCGAGCCTCTTATGTTTAGAACATGCCAAGGAATGAAGGGAGAGACTTTACATACCTTAGTTGCGCTCTACGCTCGTTCAGATTCAATTCCCGTTTCGCCCGAAATCTACAAATGGTCATTGTTACCAATTGTCAATAGTAGACTTATAGCATTCTTTAATTCACTATTTGTCTATATAAATTTGGGCAGCACCTCCCCTGTACATATGCCCAGCCCAGAATTACAATTCAGCAAACAACACATCAACAACAATACCAAATATATTAACATCATTTCCAACACCAACATATGCCATAAAACAGCCCGCACATTATTTTCCAAATTTTCCCAACCAACCAATTCGCGATATAACTATTTAATAATTTTATTTCCGCAAAGAGGTCAAAATTAACACTAACAACATCCTCCACATTCTAGAAGTTAGATACATTTGTTTTCATCTAAAATTTTCTTCAAACCCCATTCTACAATTCAACCATACCAACAAACTAATTTATCACGCTATTTTCTTCGTTCTAATCCGTTAAAACTCTAATTAAACTTGTAAACAATGAAAAAGAGCCTTATTCATACCTTAAGTGCACAGACACCACGTCCACCCTCTTAGTTTTAGTTGATTTTTAGCTCAAACCGAAGGCAACGCGACGTAGAACACTTTTCTCTTCATGGGCTTCGGGATTCGGGGCTCCGATTTTGGTCAAAAACTGGTTTTTTTTTCTCTAGGCTCTCCTCTATCTCTTTCTCTAGAGTTTTACAGGTCTTCTTGATCTGAAAATGAGGGAGAGAAACTGATTTTTTCTATTAAAAAGCGTGGGTAATGGGCCTGACCCGAATTGGAATCGGGTTGGGCCCATTTCATTGCCCAGCTTGACCTTTCTTCCGTAAAACGTTCATATCTCCTTATCCCGATGTCACCTATAGGTCCACGACCTACCGTTGGAAAGCTACTTCAATTATCTACAACTTTTGTTGCTGGAAGTTTTCCCAAATTCCAAACTTATAATGCCGTTTGTGCCCCTCCAAATCAGGTCATCCGAAAACGTTTTCTTAAAAATATTCGTTTGGAGGGCTTCCACTTTGATTTGGCCCCAGGGCCCTTCACAAGTTGTGTTTAACTTTACATATAAGATTCATATAACTTGTCACATGCCCCAAAAAAAAATCTTGACATGTGGGCCCCACCTCAGCTTACAAATAATCAGACATTCGAAAATACAGGATATAACATCCTCCCCCCCTTTAGAACATTCGTCCTCGAATGTTAAATTAGCCTTGCAGGTCTTAAAAATGTCTCAGGGGAGGTCCTCTTGCCAGCTACATACTCGTATCTAATCAGAGAGCCTGTGGGGGGGGGGGGGGGGGTATTCATTTTACAACTCCTGCTTGTCCTATCCCAGCATATCTTTTGCTTCTATATTTAACAACGTTGTTGTCCTTTCTTTTTCGGTCTAGCCATCAACATATTTCACCTCTTATCACACTTCTCGGTTCCTTACAACGTTATCGTAATCCCACATCATATCAAACAGATTCATAACTAGAGCCAGACGCACAGAAGCATATCGAAAAGATCCATAATCAGAGTCAGATGTACTGAACTATGTCGGACAGATCCGTAGTCAAAGTCAAACGTATAGAAGTATGTCAGACAGATCCGTGATTGGAGTCAGACGTACAGAGATGTATCAGATAGATTCGTAATAAGAGTCAAATGTTCAGAGGCATATCAGACAGAAACGTAATCAGATTCAGAAGTACAGAGGCATAATAGGCAAAGCCTCATCAAAATCAGAGGCGCAGACGTATAACCGATAGAATTATGATTAGAATCAGACCACTTCCACATATTCTAATTTCCTTAGTCGTCCACATCCTCATACCCTTTCTTTTTCAAATATCCTGGTATTAAGACCTCTCCATTCTTAACCTACCCACAAGGATAACATCAACGTATTTTATAACACTTGCACCATTTACTTCTGCTATTATTACTTGGAGTTCGGTACCCTCATTCGATTGGTGCCTTCCACATTATAGCACCGGTCGCGGGGACACACGTGTTCCCCAGTACAATCACAGATAAGGCATCATACACATTCATATGTGTATACATAATTATTTCCAACTAGGCCACACACTACCTCCAAACGTCGTTCAAGTCCATTCTAATTCCAAAGTTGTAGCGTTCTTTCTGTCTCTTCTCTAATCTAACCGATTGCGTGTTGTGTGGCCTTTTATGGTTTCCAACCATCTCGTATATTCTAATTTCACTTAGGCTATTTTAGCTGTCTGTTCATTTCTTATACCGGAATATATATAAAATTCTTGCATACTTCCCAGGGGGGTCACCCATCCTCCCATCTTAGCACGCTTAACCTCGAAACTTCGATGAAATGCGGCGCCTTAATGCCGATATAATCGCGCCTGCTTTCTCATATGGCCCTTATTACATGATTTGGGGCTAGTCGAGGTCATACAGATTCCGAAACATTTTCGTAACACGTCCTTTCTTTTACAATTACCGTTTTGCCCTTTGTGACCCTAAGTGTTCACCTTTCACTTTTATGTATAGTTATCTTCCGCCCTGGGTTCCCAGGGTTCCATTGATAACAAAATGTGCCTTCATCGCCCTTACTCATACATGCACGGTCACCAGCCTGTTTGAATTTACACTCACCATTCGTACATAATGATTTACAACAACTGCTTGTCAACATTCTCTGAGTCCTTCAACAGACTTGGTTCTTTTACTTCTTATACCATTATTTCTTTTCAAAATATGTACACAACAGATATCAACAATGCCTTACCGATCATACGGCTATGTACCACATTCTAGCCATCCGAAATTGCAAATTTCAGGTGACAGAACAATACATTCATACTTACCCTTGTGACCTTTTCCTCTCACCACTTACCTTTTTCCACCGTATGTAAGACTTACAGAAGGAATTTCGTTTTTCCTATAACTTGGCTCTACCGCACGATCTATGACAAAAAGAAGGTCAACAATCCCTAGATGCCCCGTAGCCTCCTGTTTATAATCTGGCGCGCTACACACCATAAACAGGACTCTACCGGACACGACTTTGCAGACAATCCCTAGGACAGACCTGCTCTGATACCACTTTGTCACACCCCAATTCCGCTAGGGTGTGATGGGCACCCGACCCTTACTTAGAGCCGAACGAACCCTCAGACTCTTACTGCACATAAAATCACATCAAACCTTTTAAGTCGAATAAGATAAAATACATAGTAAATTTTTTTTTTCAAAAAGTTCTTTCTCGTAGCTTCCAAGAAGAACAAATCTATAATCATACAAAATTTAGTACATAACACAGACCGGTATATCGACTGACGGAGCCGCTTACAGACTGACAAACAATACCCACGACACTGTCTGCAAAGTCTCTAACGTAGTCCAGAAAGCATAACATACAAACTCTGACTCGGCAGCACTCCGGGAACTATTGGAGCTTGCCATCTGCACTGGAACATCTTCTATACTGTCTTCAACTCACCTGGGAGTACCTGCGCGGCATGAACGCAACCGCCGAAGAAGAGGGGGTCAGTACGGAAAATGTACCGAGTATGTAAAGCGGAAATATAACAAACATAATCATAGTCCGAACCAGAAGTACAGAAATATAGGAGACAGAGTCGAACCCGAATCCGAAATAGAAATACAGAGTGCATGGACAGAACCACAATATGTATCGTAAGTACGGGGTCTAGCCGACAGAGTAGTATTGTGAACTAGAGGTACAGAGTATAGCTGGCAAAATCATCATATGGATCAGGGCACAGAAAGTGGCTGACATAATTGTAATCAGAGTCAGAGGTACAGAAGTGTAACAGACTGAATCATAGTTTGAGTCAGACATACAGAAGTGAAACAGACAAGATCATTATCCGAATTAGATTTCCAGAAGTGCAACAGACAGAGTCATATTCCAAACCATACATGCAGAACTGTAACAGACGGAGTCATAGTTCGACTCAGATTTCCGGAAGTGTAACAGACAGAGTCATATTCCAAACCAGATATGCAGAAGTGTAACAGACGGAGTCATAGATCGACTCAGATTTCTGGAAGTGTAACAGACGGAGTCATAATCCAGATCAGACATACAGAAGTGTAACAGACAGAATCATGCATGCAAAGTCATAAGCATATACAGATACAGATATCATATATATCAGATCCCGGCCCTCTGGTGAGGGACGCGGTAACAGATCCCCGCCCTCTTAGTACGGGACGCGGTGGACAGACAGATCAGATCATATGCCGTCCTGGCCGCCATCCCCATACAAACACAACATCAAATCATATACAGATGTAAACAGAACTCGGCCCGCACACCGAGGGACGCGGTGAATAATGCAGTGGAATGTGCACGAATAACAGAACCTGGCCCGGGCGCAGTGAAGGAAACATTGAGGCATCCACGAACAGACTAATGAGAAACCATATGCATACAAATCGTTACAGAGACTCAATGAACTGGAGTAGGCCAAACGGTAGGTCAAATCAAAGTAATAAGACAATATTCATAATATACATATATGTCATTTGGGATGGCACGACAGATTTCATCAGAATAAGATGTCCAGACGTCAAAATATACTATAAGACTCATAAATATCGTCATAACACTTATCATATGGCAGACAGAACAATAACCAAAAGTTACCTGTGAGTTTCGGACAGAAATGAGTTAATTAGATTCATACAGAAAATATCAGGTTTTGTGGGCCCATCTTGGGCTGAACCGAGGTGACGTAAGTAAATTATGGATCATAGGTCTTATGGAGTCATCCATGAGAGTTTTAGGGCATTCCGACTTTATTTGTGAAAGTTACATACATATAGGTCGCTTTGGCGACAATTTATAAAAAAACTAGTTCAATCTTACTGAACGATTTGGAGCCAATTTCAATCTCTAATTTCTCGGAACATGGTCGTATCTAAGGCTCGCGTTTGAGCCTCTTATGTTTAGAACATGCCAAGGAATGAAGGGAGAGACTTTACATACCTTAGTTGCGCTCTACGCTCGTTCAGATTCAATTCCCGTTTCGCCCGAAATCTACAAATGGTCATTGTTACCAATTGTCAATAGTAGACTTATAGCATTCTTTAATTCACTATTTGTCTATATAAATTTGGGCAGCACCTCCCCTGTACATATGCCCAGCCCAGAATTACAATTCAGCAACCAACACATCAACAACAATACCAAATATATTAACATCATTTCCAACACCAACATATGCCATAAAACAGCCCGCACATTATTTTCCAAATTTTCCCAACCAACCAATTCTCGATATAACTATTTAATAATTTTATTTCCGCAAAGAGGTCAAAATTAACACTAACACCATCAATAACAACATCCTCCACATTCTACAAGTTAGATACATTTGTTTTCATCTAAAATTTTCTTCAAACCCCATTCTACAATTCAACCATACCAACAAACGAATTTATCACGCTATTTTCTTCGTTCTAATCCGTTAAAACTCTAAATAAACTTGTTAACACTGAAAAAGAGCCTTATTCATACCTTAAGTGCACAGACACCACGTCCACCCTCTTATTTTTAGTTGATTTTTAGCTCAAACCGAAGGCAACGCGACGTAGAACGCTTTTCTCTTCATGGGCTTCGGGATTCGGGGCTCCGATTTTGGTCAAAAACTGGTTTTTTTTTCTCTAGGCTCTCCTCTCTCTTTTTCTCTAGAGTTTTCCAGGTCTTCTTGATCTGAAAATGAGGGAGAGAAACCGATTTTTTCTATTAAAAAGCGTGGGTAATGGGCCTGACCCGAATTGGAATCGGGTTGGGCCCATTTCATTGCCCAGCTTGACCTTTCTTCCGTAAAACGTTCATATCTCCTTATCCCGATGTCACCTATAGGTCCACGACCTACCGTTGGAAAGCTACTTCCATTATCTACAACTTTTGTTGCTGGGAGTTTTCCCAAATTCCAAACTTATAATGCCGTTTTTGCCCCTCCAAGTCAGGTCATCCGAAAACGTTTTCTTAAACATATTCGTTTGGAGGGCTTCCACTTTGATTTGCCCCAGGGCCCTTCACGAGTTGTGTTTAACTTTACATATACAATTCATATAACTTGTCACATGCCCCAAAAAAAAATCTTGACATGTGGGTCCCACCTCAGCTTACAAATAATCCGACGTTCGAAAATACAGGATATAACAGTCATGTCTCGCCTTGAAGGGACAATCATCGTAAGGCGAGACTATCAACGAAATCTAATATAAAAAGAACAGAAAGTAGGGTCACCATCTTGTAAGAAGTCACTTCGTATACTTTTAGAAATCAAGAAATAGCTCGATATTCTTATATCGTTATTGAAAACATAAACTTGGAACCTTTAAACCCGGAACCATCATCATCATAATCAAATAGGAAAATATTCTCGTCTTGACATCATATTCGTCATTGCAAAAGCGTGTCCATCATTATGATCATAAAATCTTACGAAATCATAAACCTTCGTTTTGGAAAGACACAACATTTTGGAAAACATTCACGGGTTATCAAGAGAGGAATCATAAATTTAGCTTTGGAAAATGAGGAAGCTATGGAAGCATTCATGAAGTCGTAACATGGGAGTCATGCCTTTGAAGGAAAGGGACAAGCCTTAACATACCTTGTTTGCTTAGCTAAATATCGTTCACTTGCTCTTCTTCAATATCACGTCGTTACCTTCATAAGGGAATTCGAATTATCATTAGTTGATGGACTATAAGAACGCGTCGCTATTTCTAAAGAAAATTGGGCGGCACTTCCTTTGTTTATGCTACTTTTCCCATGTTCTATATCAACATCCAACATTCACCACAATATCACAATCAACAAACATCATTTACATACCCTCATCACATTCCACCAATTTCCTCCAATTTTCCCCATTTTTATCCATATAGCTTATTATCGGGTTTCCGCACCTTTAATACTTATTTCATGATAAAATCAGCATTTCTAGCATATTCATAACTATAACACCTCAACTTCCATGATTTAATTCCATCATTATTCACTAGTGGCACTATTCACCCTTTTAAGACCCATTTTCCATGTCTTTCTACAATTCAAGCTTTCCTTAGTCTTCTAACACTTAAATAACTTGATAAAGTCATGAAACATACCTTGGATGGTGATTGAACAAACCTTGAGTTGAAATACTTCACTTTCACAAAACCCTAGTTCCACCATCTAGGGAATTTCTTGGCTTAAATGAACAATGAGGAGTTCCACACTCTTAATTCCTCTAATTTGGTTGTTATTGATCTTGATTCTTACTTGAATTCTTGGTTTAGAAGTGTGTGTAAGGTTCTAGAGAGAGAGAGGATCGTGTAGGAGAAAATGAGAAATGAAAAATGACACTTTGGATCATATTTTTATAAAACACACTTCAGTCCCGATGTCATTATACGGTTCGTTATACGGTCCGTATAAATTAATACGGTCCGTATAACTGACCGTAAAATGGACTCAGTAATCGCCCCTCTCTGTGACCATTCGACGATCCATTTGACGGGCCGTATAATCGTTATACGGTCCGTATAATTCACCGTAAAACTGACCTTCTCTCAACCTCATTCTGTGACACTTTGATGATTCATTTTACGGACCGTCAAACCGTTATACGGTCCGTATAGTACACCGTAAAACTCACCCTTCAGTCAGTCTTTTCTGTGACGCTTCTGCGGTCCGTATAATGGACCGTAAAACATTTTTACGGTCCGTATAATGGACCGTATACTCCCAGTTCACTGAATCTTATTTTCTTTACTTTGTTTCATTTCTGATCCTTATGGAACCTTCTTAAAAGTTGTTCAACTCCTCGATACCAATCTACGGGACCTTATTACTTGCCTTCGAAATGCCACACACACATTTTATCCTTATTATCCTATTTTTCACATGCTAACGGAAAAATTTCCGAGGTGTAACAAGAGCAATGCGAGTGTAAGATGGAAACAATTGACACTACAACACATTTGATATGAATGCTTAAGATTTAAGTGAGATCCCTCGCTTGGACAAGTTAGTAAGATCTGAAAGCCAGCAATGAATGGATAGAAGAAAGGATGGTAATTGAGATAGTGCGGAGAAGAATCTGTAAAGATCCTGTATGATGTAGCATTAGAAGTGGGTGCTTATAAAAAGAAAGAGTACGACAAAAGAATGGTAACGAGTAACTTAAGAGATATTATAAAATATAGCAATGCTATACTAGATTAAAGGCTAAGATGCTGGCAATAGAGTTGTACGCTAATGATGTTGCCACTTATAAGTAGCAAAAGGAAAGGATAGAAAATCTCCTATAATAGGATATGAGAAAAATCAACGAATGAATCAAGGGAAAAGAGTATGACAAGATAGGCTACGAGCTGTATGGATGAAATATGTAAGGCAGAATGAATTAGGAGAAGGAAAGACTACGACTAAGATTGGACATACATTCTATAAGTTGTACAAATATAGTTATGCAACCTATGAATGTTTGTATGCTAAGAATGAGACCAAGCGAGTACTTGATAAGAAGAGTAAGGACTCGGTAATAAAAATACGGTTGAGATATTTTGGGTGGATTAAGGCAAGATGTAAAGATGGTTTAAGCCAAATTACCGAGATAGAAGTAGTACCGACGGCAAATAGGCCTGGCCATGATTGAGCCGAAGATTTATCTCGATACCGATTGTAAGATACGAGAGGAAAATGCAAAGGTAAAGTATGAAGGCTAGTGAAACGATGCTAAGGTATTGCTCGGGCTAATTTGAGTACCTTTGCATATTCTGAAAAGATTGCAACATAATGTGAGACAGAAAAAGAGAACTAAGAACAAGACCTGGGTAAAGAGGCAATAGAAGAGTTTGAATTAAAGATAAAGGAATGACACGAGATGATATGCCTAAATCGTTACAAGATGGATCAAGGGAAATTGCGAAGTGGTTGAAGCGAGATGAACAGAACGAGCTGGTTACTAGAAGATAGTGAATTTATATGTCAAATCAAGAAATCTTTTAGAATTATACCAGTTAATAATAGAAAGATCATAGAGCAGCTATGTAAAGTTATAATATGAGAAAACCCCCGCGCTACTTGATAGCCAACTCTAAGGATTGAGATTAGGAGCTAAAAAGTAGAGTGACAGTTAAAGTCTTTTAAAGAAGTCGATGAGTAATACATGAGGCCGAAGATTCAAGAATATGGATTGTACAGTAGAGCAATGTAAGGCTATTGAAGTAAAATAATGTTACACCTTAGGAAATTTCATGTTATTCGTATAATCTGCGAAGGGTCTACAGGTTACCAGAGGCATGAAATACTTCAGGGATAGTAAAGTCTAACAAATCGACGAGGGACGTCTACGCGCAAGAGGCAAAATGAAGTGAACGATACATCTTAAGGAAGTAATTTATAGAAGAAGAGAGAGTCGAGTTATGACTAAGTGCACCAGAGACAAGAGTAAGATTTCAGCAGAAGAGCGCGCAATACAACTGTCAACCAACTACGAGATGAAGAGGAGAGTAAAGACAACGACATAGAATTATCACCTCGTGGGGCAAGTGCAAGAGGAAACATTATGGGAATGGTTACGTAGAGATCTGGAATGCGTTATAGTAAATTAAAGGGAATCGACCAATGAAAGAGGCATGTGAAGGGCATAATTCAGTAAAAGAACGTGTAAGGAAGTATTGGGAGTGCAAGATTAGTTTAACATTCGAGGACGAATGTTCCAAAGGGGGAAATGATGTTATACCCTGTATTTTGTACGTTGGATTATTCGTAAGCTAATCGACATGAATTCAAGGACGAGATTATTTTTGGGATATGAGACAAGGACTTTTAATCCCGATTTTTAATATGGCACGACTTGCTTGAAAATTCCAATTAGTTTGGAAATATTAGTGGAGATTAGGGATTAATTAACCATGATTAGATTATTAAGTGGGGATTAATAATTAATTAAGTTAATTACACCATGAATGGGCCCCACCCGATTCAATAATTAGAAAATAGCATGAATGAGGACATGCCAAGTGGAGGGGGTATGTGTCAATATGTTAGGCAGCCTATATAATCCAATTTGATGACTAATTCATCAACAATACTTCATTTCATCTTCACAAAGTTAAGTAGGAGAGAGAGGCTCTAAGCTAGAGAGAGGGAGAGAGAGCCACGGCCATGGCAGCAGCCCCTTGAGCTCACGGCCAACTGTTGTTTTACACCCTTAAAATTGTTATCTTATCTTAAATTGAAGAAGGGAATATGACCAGCCATGGCTGCCAAGCTCACGGTCGTGGTAGCCCTTGATCAACCTCAAGTGTTGCAAGAAAAATCAAGTTCCTAAGGTAAGGTTTAATTCCCTCATACATGTTTTAGTGATGATTCGGTCTTTGTATGAATTGGTGGATGTGGAATTGGATGCAAGAATTGTGTATGTTGATGTTGAGACTTTGTTTAGGTCGTATAGGGCTGCCTTAATCTAGAAATAGTGAATTAATTTTAATTAGTGTTGTTGTTATTGTTGTCATTGATTATATAATGAAAACGGAAGAATTTGATATTTCAAGTTGAAGTGGTATTTGTTTTAAGGGATGTTTGGGACGTGTTGTTGTTTGCGTTGAATTGGAGGACTAAGTGTAATTAAGATTATGTGTTGGGTTTTTGTAATTGTCGGACTATTATAGAGTCATTTCGATGAAGTACGGTGGCTATAGATTATTAGGAGCAACTTGAATATGTCGTAGCCGTTATGCTATCGATAATTGAATGTCGTAATATGTGGGCCGTTCGGAGTATTCCTGAATCATGTCTTAGCTAGTCTTGGTATAGTATTTGAACGTGTGGTTGTTGATGTTAACCTGGTCATTTTATAGTTGGCTTGGAAGAAAGGGAAGTGAACAATATAGGGGAAGTGCCGCCCAATTATTTAGAAATAAGCTACTAACGTTGAAGTACGTTTTATGCCTTTCCGTAGCCTAACCATAGTCTTGATGTGTTAATATAGATTGAGACACTTCGGACAGCGTATACGCATCGTATCACGGATAAGCGTTAAAGGTATGTGAAGCTAACCCTTCTTTCTTTTTGGCATGATCTTTATGAAACAAACAGACGACGAGCGTATAACTCCACAGACGTTCCTATTCTTAGAGACACTAGGATGGCTAATGTCTTTGATTTCCAGAACCTATTTCATTATGTTTTGATACGTGTCTATGATTCCTGAAATTCTATTTGATATGATCCATAATGACATTCGAGGGGCATTTGACATAACTGTTGTCTTGATACTCAAGTGTTAGTTTATTCTACTTATTCTATTGAGTCTCAGATGATGATTTAGTTTGTATATGGTTGCTCACTACTCTGCTCGTGCATACTTTTAATACATCTTTCACTGAGTCCCGGGCCGGGTATGTTTTCGTGCACAGTATCACTGCATTGTTCACCGAGTCCCTCTCTAGAGGGCCGGGTACGGTATATATATATGATGATATGATGATGTGATGACATGATGATATTATGATGTGATTATGGCGCCAAGGATGGCGTGTGATAACTTTATTCACCGAGTCCCATAATGGGCCGGGTATGATATATGATATTGATATGCATGATTTACATTTCATAAGGCAAGTGTATTGGTATTTTGGATGTCATACTTGTCTCCTTTGATCTCTATTTCAGTCATGATCCTCTTTATTGTATTTCATGCTTTATATACTCAGTACATATCTCGTACTGACCCCTTTTCTCCGGGGGGCTGCGTTTCATGCCCGCAGGTACAGATACTCGATTTGGCGATCCTCCAGCTTAGGATTTCCACTCAGCTGTCTTGGAGAGCTCCATTATTTCGGAGCCTAGACTTTTGGTACAGATATATATATATATATATATATATATATGTTTATCCAGGGGTACAGCGGGGTCCTGTCCCGTCATATTTCACTATCGATACTTTTAGAGGTCTGTAGACATATGTGATGTGTTGGTTGTGTATAAGTTTTGTCTAGCTATGTCTATACGATATGCTATGGATATGTTCGTCTGTAGTGGCAACCTCATCGGCTTGCGTATCATATTGACATGTAGTGGCAGCCTGGTCGGCTTGCGTATGACATTATGTTTTGATTAGTTGTGGCTCCTCAGGAGACAGGTTATCTGGATATATATATGGTGGCGTTATGAACCTTTGGAGTTCTTTTGGAAGTTTCCACATTGTTCTTAGATTCAGTTTGGCTATACCTAATAGGTACG